>NC_142934.1:38209498-38219498 GCF_046866305.1 Octopus bimaculoides
GATATGTGAGTGTGGGGGAAATTGAGAGGTGTGTGTATTGAATGAAAGTGGGAGAGACGGCGAAAGAAATTGTGATATACATGTGAGAAAAAAGTAGGTACCATGAATAGAAAAAAATTTTTAAATCCTCAGGGGAATTTGAATTTAGAACGTAAAGCCAGAAGAAATGCCGCTCAGTATTTTGCATGGTGTGCCAACGATTCCGAAAGCTCACTGCTTTGCTGATGTCGATTATTATATTGAATTAGAAAGAATGTATCTACCTTCAAACTGAATGGGAGAAATGAAGACAACTAGAACATTGGCAAATCTGAAAAGTAGAAAGAGCGTTGAAAATTTGAAAAGCGAAATAAAGAGAAGAAACAATAAAACAGGGGCTGCTAAATCGCAAGCATGTTAAAGAAGGAAAGTTCAACTTGAAAAATGAGAGGCATTCGTTAATGCCTACAAGCGAGGAAACCTGTTGAATAAAGATGAGATGGTTTCTCTGAATTGTTGGTGCTTGATGAGATGACTCCGAACACTGAGATATAACATAAGGAGAGAAGGATTTGAAAATCGAGGTCCAACCAAATACTCGTAGAAGTATTAGTGATTTAAATCGACAATTGTCAATTTGCTAGTGGTCACAACTTGTTTTTACAAGGCAGTACTTATTAAAAGCTATGTGAACTAGGCCATTGAATAGTTATTAAGCAAACGCACACACATTTATATATGTAGATACATACATACCTACGTATATATATATATATATATATATATATATATATATATATATATATATATATATATATATATATATATATATATATATATATATATACGAGAGAAGAATTTTTCTTACACAAGTCTATTATAAGTTTTTTCTACTTTGTAAGAGTTTAGAACCTTCGAGTAATGAAATAATGTTTTTGCTTATTAACAGTGAAACTCAAAGTACATAAAGTTTGTAGAATACAGGGTTTAAAAATATCTCAGCTATGCCCTCAGCCACCCTAACCCTAACCCTAACCCTAACCCTAACCATAACCCTAACCCTAACCCTAACCCAGTTATGTATCTATATGTACATGTGGATGAACGTATATACATACATGTACATATATATGCATATACTCATATATTGTTTGTATCACGACAGAACGCACGCGTTACCTTTATACAGTAAGTTTTAACTATTTTTCTAACGCGACTCTCTCTAATTCTATCTCCCCCTCTCATTCTTCCCTCTACTGTTCTTCGCCTCTACCTGTCACTACTTCTCTCTCTCTCTCTCTATCTCGTGTTACTCGTCCTTCGCCTCTCACCGTTACTACTACTATCTCTCTCTCTCTCTCTCTCTCTCTCTCTCTCTCTCTCTCTACCTCTCACTGCTCACTTTTATTCTACTTCCTCCCCTCCTTTTCCATCTGCTACTCTTTCTCTTCACACAGCCTTGGTCACGTGTGTCCGGCTGCTATTTCTTTTCGTTGTTGGAATCACCAAGCTCGCACGTACTTCTTTGCCCCTCCTGAACGTGCTTCACAGCGTTCGAGACATACACACTTCACGTCTGGCTGTACAGCCTTTTTGTTTGTTTATTTCACCGTTTCGTTTTCCTGTCTTGTTTTCCGTCCGCCACTACCCTCCACGAAAACAATTTAATTTGTGTTCGTGGGAAGAACCATTTTAACGATGCGTACTGCCTTAATTCTTCGAAACGCCGGAGTTTTAATGGTGGCAGCTGATGAAGGGGATGTTTCTATGTGGCCTGCTTGTTTGTTGCACCTTATTTACCATTTTTGTCCTTGTTCTTTTGCCACGTCATGTACCCAGTTATGTATCTATATGTACATGTGGATGAACGTATATACATACATGTACATATATATGCATATACTCATATATTGTTTATATATATATATATATATATATATATATATATATATGTGTGTGTGTGTGTGTGTGTGTGTGTGTGTGTGTGTGTGTATATGTATATATATATATAGTTATATATGTAATTGCTCCTTTAAATATGTACCTGAATTTTAATTCTAATGATAGTTCTTTCTTTTGTTCCAGATAATATTCATCCTATATTGCTAAAGAAAGAGATCATTAAGAATGGTTGTTACCAAAAGTGAATATTTAGCTCGTGTGCAGAGCGAATTGAGCAGATACAGGTACTTCGAGAAAGAACCAACTCCACAGTTGCTTGCCGAAGTTCAAAGAAAATGCTCTGCTCTATCAATTCCGATACCACGTGATGACAAAGGAAGCATATTGCCATACCCGACTACTAAATCTAAAAAGGAAATATTTAACCGAGACAAATACTCCGAAATTGACAACCATGCTCTGAAGGTATTCTTCTTCTTCTTCTTCTTATTATTATTATCATCATCATCATCATCGTCATCATCATCATCATCATCATCATCATCATCATCATCATCATCATTATTATTATTATTATTATTATTATTATTATTATTATTATTATTATTATTATTATCATTATTATTATTATTAAAACAGCTAGCTGGCAGAATCGTATGTACGCCGAACAAAATGCTTAGCGGCATTTTTTCCGTCTTTACGTTCTGAGTTTAAATTCTGCCGAGGTCGACTTTGCCTTTCATAATTTCGGAGTCAATAAAATAAGTACCAGTTACGCAGTGGGGTCGATGTAATTGATCTAACAATTTCAGGCCTTGTGCCTGTAATATAAAAGATTATTATTATTTCCATTTCACTTCTCAGAGTTTTTTTTATTTCACTTGCCCCTGCTAATTCTGTAAGAAACCTATTGTCAAGGATTTCACAGGGTCTCATTCCACGATACTTAACAATCGAGTACCAATCCCCAAATCCTCGCTGTCCCCAAAAGAGCAATTTTCTGAACATGTTCAACTCCCATGTCAATCCCATTTTCTCCAGCAAATTTCTCAGTAACCCTACAACTACCGGGATGACCGTTACTCTTTTCATTGTCCACATTCGTGCAATTTCATCTTTTAGTGGCTTGTACTTTTCAAACTTTTCTACTTCTTTGTCATCCACTCGTACATGGTAATTCCTATGATCTTGGTTGCCTTCATCATTTTGTCAATTACAGCAATGTCTGGTCTCCAAATATCAATCACCGAATAAAACTGGATTGTAAAATCCCATAAGATTGTGTACTCATTATTATCGGTGATGCCTTCTGAATTACGTTCATACCACTTCAATATCCTTTCAAGACCGTACTTCTCACACAATCTTTAATTAACATATTTAGCTATGTTATCATGCCTCCCTTTGTATTCCTTTTGAGCCAATTTGCTACACTCACTCACAACATGTGAGACTTACGTTTTTGCTACCACACATATTACAAAGAAGCGATTCACTAATCTTATCTCTTTGGAACTTGGTGTAATTAGTTCTCAAAGCTTGTTCCTGAGTACTGCCTTAGTGCAGTCTTTCAGATAACATTTCCTTAGTCACATCCAGGTGTTGGTCTTGTCTTTACTTTCCATTTCTGTGAGGCAATACCCATGCATCGCTTTCATTTTCCAGTTGTTCAATCTTTGTTTCCCATCTTATTTCTTAAATGCTTTTCGATGTGTCACATTTTCACTAGGTATCATGTTGCTCTTTCTAACAACAACGGTATCCAAAAGTTCAATCTGCTGTTTCACATACAATCCAAGACTGTTTTCCTCATTGGCAACACAAATCTTGCAGAGTATGAGACGTCTTCTTCCTTTGTTTCTGGACATGTAAAGTCTATCGACATCGCTTTTAGGATGTAGTTTCTTGTTCATTATCATCACATTTCTGGTTTTTCCATCCACTTTCTCAAGCTCGTTCTTTGTCCTGCTAACAACACCTGAACTATATCGTATTAAGGAGACAGCTCATGTATTCACTGCCTTCCATTGAGTCTACTCTTCATATTTAATTTGGTTTTCTTGAGGTATTCTCATCTAAAGCTTTCCTTCATCTCATCCTCCTTAATTTTCTCATACTCCAAAATACTTAAGTACTTATATCCATTCACTAGCCTACAAGAGAGAAATGCTCAGATATCTCCAATTATCTGGCTAGTGCAGAGTAGATTTCTTGAATGCACCAGTGAGTGTGAACGTATAGTAACCGCATGGGATCATCCAGATAATATTTAGATAGAGTATTTATAAGATCAGTGGCTAGTAATAGCGTAGGTTGCCTGCAATTTCAACCGGTTGATTATACAAATCAAAAATCTGTGACCAGTACAGTCGACATGTTGATGGAAACCATCGTTCCTGGTGCGTAATACTTACAGAGATCAATTAACATTTTAGCTTAGCCTCAGTTGATGTGGAAATTCGCCAACAACTGATTATGGGTGATTACAATAGAATATGCAAGTCTTAGCAAAGAAAGAGCGGCTAATTGACATTGGCGAGATTGGCCCACAACTACTTCCATAACACGAAATATGAAGGTGAGAGTTTTAGAGCTACGCACGAAGGAACGAAAGCTGTTCAATGGGTCCTCGTGGTAGAGTCGCAAAGTGACAACAAAGTCACAGTTAGGTCTTTGATAGTTAAGGATGGACACGTAGTACTCGATTCCATGTGTATATATGCTGATTTTCAGTGGTACCTTGTTCAACGGATCGATATGAGCAGTCAAACGGAGACAATATTAGACTTCAGTGCCTACACAGACGGCCTGTCACTGAGATACAAAATGTGATAAATGATCGTATGAGGCGTAGATCGCCTAGTTTGAATGGTTTGTCATATGAACTTGATGCATATATGTTAGACTTGTTCCTCGACGTCTTGGCAAACATCTACTGCAACTGAAAGTGTAACAGAAGAATTATTAGTTTTATAAACCAGGAAATCGTGGTGCTGTTGTGGAAAGAACTCGAACAAAGGAACACAATCATTAATTTCAGGCTCATACTTCTGCTGAACGCCGACTTTAAGATTTAGCTAAGGTGTTAGCAAAAAGGTTTAGAGCCTGGTTGGAGAGGACACCCAGCCTAAGAGAGAGAAAGAGAGATCTAACAATACCGACAATAAATATGGTTTCTGCAGTGTTTCTACGAATAGCTCACGGAAGCACTTCTTTTATTGTGGAATTTTCTTTGTTAATATTTTATTGTTACAATGTTTGTTTTGTTTACATTTTGATTATACGTTAAAGTGTAAAATTGTCATTGTAATATCTTTGTATTTTGTGAGCCCTGGCGGCTAGTAACGAAATCATCATCATTACCATCATTATTATCATTATCAAAAAGGAGACAAGTAGCAACATTTCGTCCGATTTCACGTTCTCAGTTTAAATTCCACCGAATTCGACCTTGCCTTCCACCCTTTCGAAATCGTTGAAATAAGTACCAGTTGAGAACTTGAATCAATGTAATCACCTTGCCCTCTCCCAAAATTTCAGGCTACGTTCCTATAGTAGAAAGGATTATTATTATTATTATGAAGGCCAGCAGAATCGTTAGCGCGTCGAGCAAGATGCTTAGCAGCATTTCTTCTGAGCAGAAATTCCGCCGTGGTCGGTTTTGTCTTTTTCCACTTCCGAGGTGGATAAAATAAGTGCTATTAGAGCACTAGCGTTGATCCAGCCTTGTGCCTGGAAAAATTTTCCAACAAATATCACCCAGACCTGCTGAGACTAAATATCATCTTAGTTTCGAAGACAACAAAGCGGCTAATCCTACTGGAGTTAACTGTGCCCTGCAAAGAGACGATGGAGAAGATGCAAGAAAGGAAGAGAACCAAATACCAGTGGGTGGAAATTTCGGCAAGAATGGGTAGAGAGCGATGTGTTTGCAAATGAAGATTGGCAGTTGTGAGTTTGCAGATCGTACTTTGAGTAAGCCATATAGGACTCTGGACATTACAGGAGAAAGGCAAAAGGCGAGCTATCAAGAATAACGTAGCTCTGGCTGAAAAAAGGTTATCAGTGGGATCCAGCAGAATCAACCTAGGTCGGGGCACTTGGATAAAGAAATACCCAGTTTTCAGTTGGTATTTTACTTTATATTGGCATAGTTTCCAGTGTATGAAAACTCCCACTCTGTTATGCTTGTATACATATATATGTACATACATCTTCAAACGAAGTCTCTAAACTCTCTACCTCTCTAGCTACATATATACGCTACCTCAAGTCCCATACTATTCCCAATACCTTATCCTAGTCCGTAGTTTCTGGGACTTCTCCGTACAACTCTAACCACCGTGTTTGTAAGTTATATTGCTCGTTATTCTTCGCCATCATATCTCGTTTCTCAATAGATTCTCTGATGTAATCTTCTCGTGTAAACACAGATCTTATTTCCCATTTTCCCCTTACGTCTTTATGATATCTCCAAATCGTAGTTAAGCTCTTTATTTATTACCTAGCTACGCCAACAGCGTTTCCCTTCTCCTTTCTCCTTGTACCATTTCCTACTTATCTCAGTATACCTTCCTCCTCCGCTACTTCCACCCTACCTCTTTCTTTCATTGTTTATCGATTCAAGTCTCTCTGTCTAGTCAGTTGCTATCCTTATTGCCTGTTAGTAAGATTCTTTACTGACGTCTTCTTTCACCATACTGACCTTAACCTTATCCTCTCCCCTCCTCTCTCTGTTTCTTTTATTCTACCTCTGTTCATTACCTTTGTCGTAGAAATCCTCCTCCGTCTCCCTGCCTTTCGTTTCTTTTTTTATACTGCTTATCGTTCCTTTCTACGTCGTAGATACCCTCCTCTCTCTTCCCCGCCTTTTCTTCTTGTATTACCTCCTCTTTCTCTTCAACATTCTAAATCTCATCACTTGTATATAAACCACTTTTGCCAGCATTCTCTTCATGAGGGAAGCTGGACTTATTGTGGTATCTTCACCTAACTATTTATTGGTCGTTTTGCACATTCTATCTGTAAATTATGATTATTACGATTATTATGAAACTCTGAGTATCCTGAAATACTGTCGAGTTACATTATGTATTTTCTTCATGGTATTCCATATTTTTACGCGCTCTTTCTCTCTCTCTCTCTCTCTCTCTCTCTCTCTCTCTCTCTCTCTCTCTCTCTCTCTCTCTGTATATATATATATATATATATATATATATATATATATAGGTTATGCTTCAAATTAAAGTTTAGAAGACTTTAACGCAGGCATCATACCGACACCATCCTGCCACACGCAGTAGCGAAATGTACATATTATAACATTGTAACATATTATGTAACCTAATGAGGTTTCTTCTGCACTGTGCATTCAATTCCATTATATCGTTTCCCACCAACTAGGAAGCAGTGTAGATGTAAGCCGAAACGATCGTCGTGCTAAATGAAGCTTACAATACACTCTGTCTTCCTTATCAACTATCTAAAATATACATGTGTATGTATGTATATATGTATGTATGTATACATACGCATGTATGTGTGCGTGCGCGGGTGAGTGTGTTTGTTTCCTGTGTGTTTCTCTCCGAATATATGTTAACGTAAGAATTTGTGAGTACGCGCGCGCGCGCGAAGCCTAGTTGTGTTTATCTGCATTACTACCTACCTAACTTTTACACACACACACACACACACACACACACACACACACACACACACACACACACACACACACACACACTCACGCATATCAATCTGTGTATCGTACTTAATGTATTTATCATCGAAAACCTGATAAACATTCCAAAACAAAACCAGTCGCTACTGATATAGTAAAAGAGGGATTATAAATAAATCGCTGGTGCCGCCGTTGGCAGGTAGAATGAATACGAATTCTTTATGAGCAACAGAAGCAATCTGCGTGTCATATTTAAAGCATGTACGTTGTAGAAAGCCTGATAGATTGAGATATTGGTTTCGAGAAAGCAACTCTTATAGATGCATAGTGTTAAAAAATAGAAATATTTGAGAGATGTGTAATTTGTGGAATGGAGAAATTATGCATCAACGATCGCTAAAAGGATGTCACAATACCGGACGAATGGAATACATTAATTTTCATATTAAAAAAGAAAACAACACTTTCATTACAAGATGAAGATGGGGACATCCTTCCATTGCGACAATGCATCTAGCTGTCACCCTGAAGGTGACAACCGCGAGATTTCAATCTAGTTCAAGAGAAAGTTCAAATCTAGGAAGACTCCTCTACATAACCCCTTTCTTCACGGATTGAAACGGAATCTCATAAACATAATTAATACAATAGAATTTTAGTGAAACTCAACAAGGACCTCTCAAAAAGCTGAAAGACAATTGAAAAGAATTCAACAGGAATGTTTGTACATGCGAGTAAGACCGGGAATCTTTACAGATTGAAACTCGAAAAGTATAAGGACCTTATACCTAAAAGGATATAAACTAGAACCATGATCCACTTGAAAGAACATTGATAAAGAATGTTAGAATATAGTGTGCGATATCAGACCATAGGATCGTACAAGCCTATAACACTAAACCTCCTAAAATTAATTTAAAGGACCTTAAACCAAGTTTAAGGTTAGTAAACCTTATGTGCAGCTAGTCTGTCGTTCTAAATCTGATATAAATAGGATAAGTAAGTTGATTTTATATATAGTTATTCACGAGCTTAAAGATAAGGTGGAATTCAGTATATGGTCTAAATACAGCTAAGTTATAGACTGGTTTAAAAGCATAAACGATAGGAACAGGTATAAATTTGTTCAAGTTGATATATAGACAGCTACTATTAAAATATTAACCTTACACTTTTGAAACGAATTATCTAGGAAGGAGAGCGATATAATTCTATAAGAGAACCCTTATTAATTTCGATGGAAACTGAATTTCGAGGGATTTGTTATATGATTTCGATGCAACTATGGGATCTAGCAATTTGGTGCAGGTCACAAATTTAGTAGGTAATTATACTTTGAATATATTAAAGATTGATTTTTCAGACATTGCAGGTGGTCTATATAGAAACGATGCACTATTTATTTTCTTCAACCATAGCAATATAGAGATAGAAAGAATTAACAAAAAACTTCTTGAAAAATATTGGTTCATCCATTACCATTGAGGAGGATCATAAAGGACGTTACGATCGACCTTAATACTCATTTGTATAGGTCATGTAAGTCTCATTAGGAAGTAATCTGCTGTAATCCACCTTATGTTGTGACTTTTCCTTTTTTCTCGCCCCTCCTTAATTCTTCTATCCCTCAGCCTCTACCTCTCTCTCTTCTCTCCCCCTCCACGTGACCGGTGTTCGGCCAAGCCTGACCTTTCTTTCTTAGTTCGACTACCATCCGTGCAGCATCTATATTCTTCCCTGTGCCTGTCAAAGCTTATCAGCTTAGTTTAATTCGTCTTTAGTCGAAAGACACCTGTTATTTGTATTTGTGTACCATTGTTATTTGTATTTGTGTACCACCTGTTATTTGTATTTGTGTACCATTTCTCCGTTTTTCTCCCGTCCTTGTTTTCGTATACATTCGCTGCTTTCTTCCAAGAAATCTAGTGCTCTTAGCTTAGATTTTCATTTGGGCTGGCCAGATTGGATCAATCTCGAGTATAACCAACCGAAATTTCAAAGATAATCTGGAACTCGACTGAGGAAAGAAAACTTGTTTTCTTTGTGTCTTCTGTCTGGATGTTTTCTTGTTCCTTTTTTCTATGACCTAACTGTCTGGATGTTTTGCGTTCTTCTCCCATTTTTGTATTACACACACACACACACACACACACACACACACACACACACACACACACACACACACATACACACACACACACACGCACATATGTATTAGACAAAATGAGGTAACAAAGCCAAGGCTGTGAGTAGTTTTCATGACATTTATAAGGAAAAAAGATGTAGATATAATCTTACAGTTGTTTCTGGGATATTATGGATATCACTTCATCAGAAAAGATGAGAGTTGGTTTAATAGAGGTAAATATTTGAGTTCGAAGTAAGGAGTTTTTATGAAAAGGAAGAGATAGGGAATATAGAGGGAAATAAAAGAATGAAAGT
>NC_142934.1:38224498-38226998 GCF_046866305.1 Octopus bimaculoides
ACTGTAATTTACTATTTATTGATTTCGTATGTATTTTACTTGGCATTATAAGTAGGCAGTATACCTAAAGCAACCCCGGGTCAGGAGTAGGACAGGTCTGGACAGTAAGAGGATACTATTTGTCAGTTAATTTATCTATCATCTATGCGCATTAATACCAATGCTCATGATTAAATATAGATAATACGCCAGTGAATTCATTGCATAAAGTATCACTTAGACAGTGTTACAACCTCTAACTTAATTCACCTAATAAACACAATATATATCTTGATGAGGTACTAATAGTTTCATGCTATGGAAACGACTCAGAGAGCATTTTATAACAAGTCTGGTGTACCAGGCTATTAGTAATTCATAAAAAATATATGCTGTGTTTATTAAACAATATTTCTTTCTCACCAAATGGAATACATATTTATTGATCTCACCTGTACAGAACAGTAAATATATATATATATATATATATATATATATATATATATATATATATATATATATATATATATATATATATATATATATATATATATATATATATATATATATATAATAATAATAATAATATTAGGGATAAAATCCAAAATTACGGGTAAAAACTCAATTAATATATATATATATATATATATATATATATATATATATATATATATGCGCACTTCAGTTAAAATATCTCTGTGACATATCTCAACTTCTAAAAGCAAAATTCACTGCAGTTACTGTGGAGAAAAAAAATTCTCTTTTATGGTGAAAAAAAGTTTGTTCAGCATTGCTCCCTGCCGACATGTTTCTAGCTCTTTAGCCGTTCGACACTCGTTTCAGAATCCGACAGGGACAGATATGTCTTTACAGTATTTTACTATGCGAGGGAGTTTTTATCCATGATAGCTTCAGTGAATTCGCCCTTAGAAGTTGCAATATGTCACAAACATATTACGAACCTAAAGTTCGCTTATGTCTAAACACTGCTGGGTACTCATAATGCTGATGTCTACCTATCTATCTATCTATCTATCTATCTATCTATCTATCTATCTATCTATCTATCTATATGAGAAGGGATGACCACTAAGTGGACATCCTTTATGCTAGAGATAGATCATCTACGGTCAAACCACAAAAGAAAAGAATGTTCTCTAGGGGAATTCAGCGCAAACCAGAACATGAACGGGCAAGACAAATGAAAATATAGTAAATAAAGAATTAATCGTAGACTAGGTTTCGCACATTGATGGATTAATGTAATTTTTACTTACACAACCCATCCGTGGCTCATCAGTACGAACCTTCAATTCAATATAATTTGCAGAACAATACACGAATTGTCCAACATAAAATTAGACATGTGTACAGTTCTACCGATTACATTGGAGTTATTTTCAAAAGTCTCAGCTCTGGCGCGCTAAATACCGGAAACAATTATGCAGAAGATAATTCATTGCAGTAACTGTAGCCGGTTAGAGAACATAATTCGCTGAATTCCCTTAGAGAACATTCTTTTCTTTTGTGGTTCGACCGTAGATGTCCACTTTGATAACAAGCTGTGGGTCCGTAAAGATACACGTGATGGTTTTGATGTCACGATGGGAAGTTCTGATTCAGAACAAATAGCTGATTTGGTAGGTATATACTTTATGAAATGGCAGACCAGTTCCCAAGCATCAATGGAGGTCTATATCGTGACTACTCTACCTTCAAAATCTTTCTAACCAAAAAGTAGAAAAGGCTAAGATTAGTTTAGTTAAGTTTTTCCGTAGAATGGGCTTAGGCATCGTTTTTGATGGTAATGTAACGAAAGCTAACTTTTTAGATATTACACTTAACTTACACAATAATTCGTACTTCCCATACCACAAACCCTCAACCAATCTTAACCCATTACCTCTCATAATTCTATTAACTGGAATTTTTTAAATGAAACTTTGATTTCTAGCATAAAACAGTCTTAGAAACACGCTGGAATGATCAAAATAACATTTCAAAATAACATTTTAAATAGAAATAAGCGAGATATTGGGTGAAAAATTAGCAAACCTCATTTGAATATATGTATATATATATATGTATATATATATGTATATATATGTTTATATAAATATGTAAATATATATATATGTACATATGTATCTATATATATGTATATATATATGAACATGTATATATGTACATGTATATATGTACATATATATATGTGCATATATATATATGTATAAGTATATATATATATATATATATATATATATATATATATATATAAATGTATAAATACATTTATACGTATATATATATATATATATATATATATATATATATATATATATATATATATATATATATATATATATATATATATATATTTTTATAAATATATAGTTTTATGGAAAAGAACCAAGGTTCATGAACTCATCAATGAAAATCCACTGTCACATATAGAAAAATTAATAATAAAAAGCACAATAAATAAGTATAATATAATACAAAGTAAATATCATTAGATAAA
>NC_142934.1:38229498-38264498 GCF_046866305.1 Octopus bimaculoides
AACTGAAATTTAGCACACGTAACAGGAACTGAGAGGGATATCGTGGAACAGCGAAACTGTATGTGATACAGACAATTTGACATTACTTTTGAATTCTACTTGCAAAAACATAAAGGATACAGTTATTCTTTTCCTTAGGACAAATTCTTTATTGACCGGTGTTATTCTTATCGTAGTTTACAAAACCAAGCATGAAAACTTTACTCAACTTTGAAGTTTTGAAGACAGACGCCCTCTTTCCACAGACACACACACGCACACATGCACTTATATATTAATGATGTACATAAATACATGACAGGTATACATAATACTGAAGTACGCATAAAGTAAACACATGCAGACAAATATATTAACATAACGAATATTAAAAAATGATAAAAATATACAATCAATGAAGAGATAAAAGAAACAGTAAGATGATACATTTTAATTTTATTAGGTATTTCTGTTTATTTAGAAACCTACATTGAAATTAGGTATTTCTGTTTATTTAGAAACCTACAAACCGGTCAGACGCTAAACTATAAATTTCACAGGGTACAACCTTAAAGTTGACACTACACCGCTAAACGCAGAAAATTTGTCTCGCTATTGGCTAAAAATACCCAGATTTTCGATTTTTAAACCTCTGCACCTTTCTTCTTCAATTTTTTTCTCCACAACATCATACCTTCAAAGCAATGAGACTAGAAGGCGACATTATTATAGCCGATTTTCAGATTTTTTACTTCCTTTTAAAAAGTGCATATTTTGCGAATGAAAAAACTAGATCTCGTATATATATATATATATATATATATATATATATATATATATATATATATATATATGATGGCCGTCCACTCGTGACCGAGGAAGACCATTGCTGACCTTTAGGAAGAATCTGCGTTCTATGACTAACTTATATTTTGCATTTGCGGCTTCGTTGTTAACTAATGAGCTCTGCTCTTGACAAGTATACACGACTGCAAACATTGTAAACCAAGTCTTCTCCATTCACTACGCTAGCAGTGCGCTTTCGAGCAGAAGGCTTAAATTCTTCATGAAGCATACGTGCTCTTTCTAAGGTGTCGACTCCTTCCTAAACCTGCTTTCTCCATCTGTGGCGATGACAGGCATTGCTCTCCCAGTCGGTCTCCTGCATATCACAGTCCTTAAATCGCAGCCTTCCACTAAGAAGTTCCCCATATAGCATCTGTTTAGGGATCCTGCTATCCTTCATTCTAATAAGGTGTCCAGTCCAGCGTTGCCGAGGCTTGTGCACCATCGCCTCAATACTCAAGATATCAGCTTTCCTCAAGATCTGTGTGTCTGGAATTTTTAAGGTCTAGTCACCATTCATAATGTGTCTCAGATATCTCTGATGGAAGCGTTCAATGACCTTTACATGACGTTTGTAAAGGGTCCATGTCTCACACGAGTAAAGGTGCGATGTCAGTACGGTACACAGCAATTCTTTGTTTGCTTTGTGATGCCATGCTAGGACCAGACACGAGACTGAAGAGAGCGGAAGGAATCAGTTGCTCTCTGTAGCCGGAAAGATATTTCATCATCCAGGAAGCAAGAACTCCCTCTTTTACCAGAAGCCAATCCCATAAAATTGGCCAATTAAAAGGTGATTACACTGGCGGTGCCTCAGTATGGCCGCAGCCTCAAGGTTGATACATATAAAAGAATATATATATATATATATATATATATATATATATATATATATATATATATATATATATATATATATATATATATATATATATATATATATATATATATATATATATACACATATATATGTACAAATAAATAACAATTGAAGGGCAGGTGTCACTTCGTCATGATTTGACACCTGTCCTTCAATTATTATTTAATTTTAATTCACCCATCTTAGAACATGCCCTCCACGTGTTCTGAAGGCTTCCAAAATTCACTTGTCTGTGACGAAAAATATTCTACCAGTACTGTTCCTACCTCGTCTACAGAATTCATATTTTTCCGTTCAAATGATTTTGAAGACTGCAGAATAAATGATAATCAGATAGGGCAATATCCGGCGAATATAGTGGGTAGGGCATCGTTTCCCATTCAAACTGTTCCAGCGTTTGGAATGACATCCTCGCTGTATGTGTCTAAGCATTATCCTAGTGGAAGAACACCTTTCGTCTAGAAACCAAAGATGGTCATTTTCCTTCTAGCGCTGACTTGAATGATTGGTTGAATGACCAAATCCAAGCTTCTCTGCTCGTTCCTCAACAGTTACGATGGGATTTTGTTCCACGAGGGTTTTGCAGGACGTCCTCGTCTAGCTCTACAGATCTTCCAGGATGAGGCTCATTTTCTAGGCTGTAGTTTCCGGTTCGGAATTTCTGGAACCACCGTTGACACTGGTTTACGCTTATTGTCCGATCTTCATATACTGCATTAACATTCCTCGCACTTTTCATTGCGTTGTTGCCTTTATTGAACTCATAAAGGAAAACATGCCGAATATGCTCCTTTGTCACTTCCATTATAGCTTTGAAAAAATAAATGTTAAAATCGAACTGCACTCTGCAAAACTTGCACTAAGAATAAGCACAAGGTAAAATTACTACATGCTTTTATAGCAATTGATGCAGGTAGTTTATTCCGTCCTCTTCCGACTTTTAGTACATGCAATTGAAAAACCGCATTATTTATGGGATGACCCAATATATATCGTTTTATTCTTTTGTTTCTTGTTGCGTGACGTCTATGCAATCTGTACTTTAAATGTAAAACGCATTTCTTTACTCCTATTGTTTTGTATGCGCCAAAAACCTAGAATTATATTATCCTTGATTATTTAATGAGAGTTTACGAAGCTGTTTATTTCGAGAATTACACTGAATGACCTTTCTAAATCATAAGTTGTCTACACATAAATTAAGAAGACAATTGCCCGGGCTATTTTGTTTGTGTTAAGGAAATTATTTCAAGTATATATTACTAAATTAAGTGACGCTAACAACAACAACAATGCTCACACAAATACCACAGACACGGTAGCATATAGGTATTCAATTTTTTTGCGATGCATTTTAGTACCTGGAATGGAAACAGAAATAGATTTTCTGTAATCTCTTCTTACAATATAGCTATTTGAATTAAAAATTCAGGTAATTAGGTAGACGATGAGGAGTAAGATGTAGAAGTAAGAGTCTACGTTCATAGATAGGAACGATCCAACAATAAATGATATGTATTTTTATGTATTTATTATTTCAAGCAGAAACAGTTATAGTTTAAAAATGCAGAAGTGAATTAATTATATCGGAAAACATATTTGCTAACATATAGTTAATATAAACAGAATAATGCAGTTAATTTAATGGAAAGATATTTGCACGTATATAGAAATGTATGCATGTATGTCGGTATTACAGCACAACGGTGATATTACCCTTTGCCGAGCATGAAATACCAAGTATGTTAAGCAAAAATCATGCAGAAGAAAGTGAGAGCGCACTTCCGTGCAGCGTCTAAGGTGGTTCAACTCGAGGGTTCTATATTCCAACTTTTATATAACTCTGGGAAAATTTTCCCAATCCTATGAAAATACAATTTGACAGGAATTTGCATAACTTTCTTTAATCTCCTTACTGTGAATTGCTACATGCTAGCGGATGTTGATTGGTCAATAAACATTTACGTAGACATTCATGCTTTTTATGCCGATAGAATTAGGCTTACGGAGCTGGTCAATGAAATCAGTGAGATCCGCCCTGCACGTAACAACATGTGATCAACATAAACTCAGAAGTCAGAAATTCTCGGGCACTGGATGAGCACGTGCAGAAGTTTCATCGCTCTGCGCATTTCTCAGACAGATCCGGCTGTCGGTATCATCGTACATTAGAGTTTACCTCAAACCGGCAATGTCTCTTGGTAGCAATACCAGGACAGGGATTTCTGCAAATTATCCATGGGCCCCGGATGGTTTTCGTTGGACACCCTGTATGATAAAAAACAAAACTTTTGGAGGGCAGATGAAATCAGTAGTGTCAACGATGTCTTGTTCACTTGGAGATCTGGATTAAACCGATCTGTCCATCCAGGACTCTACGATTATGTTCAGGTGTCAAGCTGCAGGTCTATTGAATTTTCCTGGTTAATTTTCGCTCCTATCAACGCCACGTATTCCCTTAGGTCGATTTGTTCCTTCTCTAACACTATTATGGTAACGTTTCATGCATATGCCAACACGGATCATCTGCATATCTTAGTTTGCGCAGAATGCACCTCACTATCCCTGGCTTTCACACTCATGGCTCCAGCGTCAATACATACAGAAGAATCAAGAATGAACAATCTCGGCGGTCAGACTGAATGGTTCTGATAGGTGGCCATTTAACCAGATGACTGACCGCTTTGAAGACAGCTGCCAAATACCGATGGCCGAACTTATCACCCGTGCCAGGTTTATTAATATCCCTCTCTATGATGTGTCACACACGATAGAGGTCGTCGTGGTTTGTCTGTCTTGTATGGCATTATCTGCGTCTCACCCTCGTTCGGGTCCTTCTCAGCAGTGCCATCTCACCTCGGATCAGAGGACTGGGAATTTTCCCATTCTGTTGCTAGTTCCATGAACGCTTGCTACGAGATCGCCGAACAATTCTGACATATTAGCGTAAAACTCGTAAGGAAGGCCAACCAAACCAAGCCATTTGTCCCTCGTGCAGCCAAACATGGTTTCCTTTAATTTCCACAACGCTCCGATGCCCCACCAAGAGTCGCTGCTGGTTGCAGAGTTAGGCACTAAAGTCCATCCTGCATTTTAGCCCCCGTCCCACTCTTTCCGAACAATTGTGCATAGTGCCACCGAAAAGCCACGCATATCTGCCTGGAACCGAGTAACAAGCATTCATTGTGATCCACCAAAGACTAGCTATGGCTTTCTAATCATGTTGTGCCTCTGCCACTTGGGCCTATCGAATAGCTTTCGTTCCCTATTTGTCTTGAAGCCTAGCTTAGCATTTTAGAAACGCAGCCATCCTGTTTCGCTTTGAGAATTAGTCAAGATTTAATCTTACTGCAAGCATATAGGTTGCATTTTCTGTGCAAATCTTCTAAGTCTGCTTCTATTGTAATCCTTAATGTCGGATTGTTATAACGTCCACTCAAGTATAGCAGTATAGTTAGTAAGACAAGTAAGACCACGACTATCTATGACCGTCTACTTCGTACTCTCTCTTTATACTGACGAACCTCAACTTATTTATAGCGACTATTACATATCCCTCGTCACGTGGGAGGGGTGTACCATCATTACTATTATCCACACAACATCTCCCCTTTTAAATTTTCCATTTTGTCTTAGGACATTTTGTCTTTTAATAACAATATTTTTTATATCACCTCACCTCGTTTTTGAGTTCTTTTTTTCGAAGTTATACATTCAATATTTTTTCCCATTTGCCAACCACTTCCAGGTACTCCGTACATTTTCTTTTTCCTACGCATGTGCGCCTGGGTTTAATCATCTATAGTTGCATTGGTACTTGAAAAGTATCATATAACCATTCCGTTGGTTCTTCCATTCTCTTGGGTTCGCTCTCAACGAATCTTTTTTTCAGTTGTGTCTCTTGTATAGCTTTTTCTACTTTTTACCAAGTAGAGCATTTTACCTATGCGTTTGGTAATCCTCCCAACCCTGTTTTCCGTTCTTATATGGCTTCACAAACACCTTTTCAATTCTGAAAAATCTTGGCATATTTTTTCCTTGTAAGTTTTTTTTCTCACCCGATAGCAATTTGACGAAGACTGATTTTATTTTCCTTGCAAACATCAGCTCCGTTGATGACACATCTGCTGGTGTATTTGGATTTGGTGTCAACACGGTATACTCCTAAGAATTGTTGTAGAGATACCTCTCCCGTGGCTTCCTTATTCGACTTTCTTAGGGTTCTCTTGAACATATCACCAAAGTGTTCTGCTTGTCCGTTAGATCTGAGACGGTATGGTGCCATAGTTATATGTTCTACAGCGAACGTTTTACAGAACTTTTTAAATTCAAAAGACTCAAATTGTGTTTCATTATCAGACACCATCGCGTCTGGGATGTCAAACAGCTTATGTAAAAAACAGTTTATGTAAAAAAAAATTGCCTTTGTTTTCGTGTAACAGCCCAATTTTATCCGATAAAACGTCTGGAAATAAATATTTTATTTTTTGTTTCAGTCCCTCAGCCTCATTTAAACCTTCGACTGAACCGACTATGTTCCCACGCAAAACACTTGTGGGCGTATTCCACAATTTGAATAGTTCCATCCACTCTATGCCGAATAGATTAACTGAGTATTTTAGCACATATATTTTTACCGTTTTCATTTGGTCACAAACTGTTACATTACACACAAATTCACCGACAAAATACAATCTTTTATCCGTAACACTATGTGCTACTTTTGTAGATTTACTTAATTTTGGCTTACCGATATACTTCTAAGTTTTTTTTCGTTCATAATGGTAATATCACTTCCAGTGTCTAACTCTTATATTTTTAATTTTCCTATTTACACATTTTCTCTTTGTTATATTACCATTTTCTTTCGATTATATACTGATTATTCTTTTTCTTTTGTTCCAACGTTTTGTCATCTTGGTTTTACAATGCGTTTTTATGTGTTCAATTTTTCCACAACGGAAGCATTCTGCTTTCTTAAATGGGCAATTTTTTTCTCTGGTGCAGACCTCCACATATAAAACATCGGTTTGTTTCCTGATTCTTGTGCTGTTTGTACTGTATTTTAGTACACACATAATTTCTATTCTGCCTATTTCACATTTGTTTCACTTGAGAGCAATCTTTAAGTTCAATTGTCTGTGTCGTGTCTTAGATTTATTATTCTTTCACACTCTTTTGACACTGGTTGTAAGGTTACAGCTCGGTTTTGTTTCAGCTTAGCGAGAATTCTTGTTCTTACTTCAGCGTCTTTCTCTACAGTTAGTCCCTGAGTAAATATCAGGCACTTGAACATATCTGGCATTAATTCGTCCAGCTTAAAATTTTCACCTTCCCGGTTAACTCTACCAACAAATGTTGTTCTCTTCTAGGTTCAAACATTCCCAACGTGTATTGAGCAATGAGCTTTTCTCACTAAAAAATTTACACAATATGTCTATTTTTCGCGAGTACATTCTCCTGCTGTCAGTTTTTTGTTTTAAAGATTAAACGCGTTTACATATCGTCGACCAAATCTTTATTGAAGATTTGTTCGTATCTTCTATAGTAAGCCTCGAAAGTAATTCCTTCGTCTGGTTCGTACTTAAACCCTGCTGTCGAGTTTGCAACATAATCTGACGAGGACATTCTTTTAGCATTTCCTGACGACTTACTATTCATTAATTGGGATGGGTGTACTATTTTTACTATTATACCCCAGACACCCTCTAATCTAGTTTTCTCTATCGCTGCTTTCATATCTTATCGTTTCTACTCTTATCGCCCTGAAAAGGGAGTATCCTCATTTGTTGTTGACGTTTACTCCCGGTCAACTAATTCACTTTCTGTAAGCTCGACGTGCTGGGAAAGATGCGCTCAGTTCACAGTAATCGGGGCCCTGTGTAGCCGATCATTTTAAGTTGAGCAGTTGATTATTTTAAGTTGTTGACAACCTATGTTATACCTATGCACTGGTCTATAGAATACCTTATCTAGCTATAATCTAAACGACTCAATGTTTTCAAAACTTTCTTCGGATTTGTATTTTAAGTATCGAAAATTAAGATATTTCACAATAAGTGAATGAATGAATGAAAGAACGAATGAATAAATAAATAAATGAATAACAAATTTCGTTTTTTTTTTCATATTTTCGCTCCTCTGTTTGGAAGAGGCAACCTGCTGTAACTTTCTATTTTTATTTTTGAATTGTTTCCTTCGATATAGGAATTAATGACCATGAAAACTAGAGACCTAGTGTTTATGATCAGGTTGATGCAAAAAACTGAGTCTGCGAATTAAATTTTTTTTTGAAGAATCGTAAACTCCTATGTTTAAAACAGAAATACCAAGTCAACACTCAGGTTGGATTAGATCAGCAAACAATTCCAACAAATTTTGCATATCATCGACATGACCCTTCTGGAGATTGTTTTGCAGATTCGTGTTGAACTCCTCCGTGAAAAATATATCCGTGAATCCTTCATCATTTCGACGAATGCTTTCTCATTAGGATATCGCAGGATTCTCCAGTTTATTACGAGGACTTCCCAACGTGCATTATAATCATTTTTAGTTGGGCATATTTTACTTTTTCCTTGCATTCGCCCACTTCATTTTTGCGATTCGGTTGCTACCTTTCTCTAAACTACACTGGCTTCTAATCGGTGCAAGATGATGGACTATTGTTGGCAGGTACTTTTTCGCAACTGTCATCATGTGTTTCTTCTAAACCATGTTTATATAATCTAGAACATGAACGTATAAACCATACTTATCTTATCCAACGTAAACGGGGTCGCCACACAAAAGTTCTCCAATCTTAACTCATCAAAATAATTTCCAAACATTTCTTACGTAAATTAGAACGAGATAGTATTAAAAATCCTTTGCCGTTTAGGCACGTCTGCTCATAGCATATGACAACGGCAACAATAACCAAAACGACAATCATAATAATACTAATAATACTAATAATAATAATGATAAATACCCTGACGCAGTACCAGGCAGAGGCTCTCATGGATCATAATCTTAACTGACTGGATGTTTTATCATGTACATTGTTTTGTCTTGGTATAAAAGATGGGCTACAGCAAATATTCTGCTCAATACAACAGATTTGCATGACCTTAACCAATTGAGCATGTCCCTTAGTGGCTGACGATAAGTGCATCTCTGATCACGAGCAGAAGTAGTGGGGGAGCATCATAGCCATGTGTTGAGAGGAATTCTTTGAGGTTTGGATAATTCACTTTCGGAATCATGGGTGTTTTGTTCATCATCCTTAAGCAACCCTTATTCAGGGACCTTTTGAGCAGGATGGGCTACGCGAGCTGAAGAAAATTCTATCTGGGCCCCACCTGCAAGGTCACTGTTTATCTTGATATGAGATCACTATGTCGCGCACATATGGTCGTGATGCATGTGCCTGGTGTACCCTTATCAGACGGGTAGTCATAGTGGGTATGCTGGGCTTCGTATATTTTATCTCAGTGTCACTTTGATGGCATACACTGCTCTCTCACGCAATAATAATAATAATAATAATAATAGCAGCAACAACAACAACAATAATAACCACCACCACCATCATCACAACAGCAACAATCCTTTCCACTATAGGCACAAGGCCTGAAATTTGAGGGGAGGGAACAACTAGTCGATTACATCGATCCCATTGATTCACTGGTACTTAATTTATTGACCCCTAAAAGACGAAAGGCCAAGTCGACCTCCGCAGAATTTGAACTCAGAACATAGCGACGGGCGAAATACCACTAAGCATTTCGTCCAGTGTGCTAACGATTCTGCCAGCTTGCTGCCTTAATAATAATAATAATATTAATAATCATAATAAAAAAAATTATAATTAACTCCATGTTTACTTCTGTATCTGCAGGCTCCAACTGAACTTCACGCTGCTGAGCTCTCTGAGTTGGTAAATTATTTGTTGAAACCAGCTAAAACTGATGTGGCCAAAGTCCGTGTTATATTTCGATGGATTTCTGGTCAAGACTTACTACGATACAAACACATTCATGCTCCACCGAAGGAATCTGCTGCTATGTATCTGAATGATTTGAAACAGAACAAAGGAAGCTACGAATCACTCTTTCGGCAAATGTGCAAGTAAGTTATCTCAAAAATTTCATTTCCATTCCATATGAATGATTATTTTTTGCTCTCTTACCTTACTGTGCGTGCGTATTTGATGTGTGTGGTAGCAGCAAAAAACACTGCATAGCTCAACAGTATCTTTACTGTATACACAGTACCGTTGTAAATATATAAAGCGTCAACAAAATGAATTATTCCAATTAATGAAATTGCTGTTATATTTTGTATACTTTGCTATAGTTAAAATCCTTCCATTTGTAGAAAGATTGGTCTCCCTAAGGAGGCCTAAACTATGATTCTCAAATGTGACACTGGGAAGCAATGAATTCGCTGTTTCGCATCAACAACTCTTTTGTGTCCATCACAATAAATATGAGGTGATTAGTAAATATTGAAACTGTTCAAACATTAATTGGACATAGACGCAGGAGTGGCTGTATGGTAAGAAGCTTGCTTCCCAACTACATGGTTCCAGGTTCAGTCCCACTGCGTAACAGCTTGGGCAAGTGTCTTCTACTATAGCTTCGGGCCAATCAAAGCCTTGTGAGTGGATTTGGTAGACGGAA
This sequence comes from Octopus bimaculoides, assembly GCF_046866305.1. Lineage (NCBI taxonomy): Eukaryota > Metazoa > Mollusca > Cephalopoda > Octopoda > Octopodidae > Octopus > Octopus bimaculoides. Next base: position 38,239,870 of record NC_142934.1, read on the forward strand.
ATTGAAAGAATCCCATCGTATATATATATGTGTGTATGTGTGGGTGCTTGTGTGTCTGTGTTTGTCTCCTCACCATCGCTTGACAACCAATGCTGGAGTGTTTACGTCCCCGTAACTTAGCGGCTCGGCAAAAGAGTCTGATAGAATAAGTACTTGGCTTACAAAGAATAAGTCCTGGTGACGATTTGTTCGACTAAAGGCGGTACTCCAGCATGGCTGCATTCAGATGACTGAAATAAGTAAAAGAGTTTTTCCTTGGGGCTGGCCAGATTGGAGATGATCTGGAACTCGAATGAGGAAAGAAAACTCCGAATGAGCCATCCTTGTTTTCTTTGTATCGTCTATCTGGATGTTTTCTTGTCCCATTTTGTATTTACACACACACACACACACATATATATATATACGACAGGCTTCTTTCAGTTTCTGTCTACCAAATTCCACTCACAAGTCTTTGGTCGACCCAAGGCTATAGTAGAAGACACATGCCCAAGTTTCCACGCACTTGGAATGAACTCAGTACCATGTAGTTGGGAAGCAAGCTTCTTACTACACTCCCACCCCATATGTGTGTGTGTGTGTATTTCGCATAAGCATTGTGAAACTAATAACCTGGTGTAGAACTCAATATACATATGTGTAAGAAAGAAGCGTTAGTCGAGTACAGAGCGGTAATAAGAAACTGAGATGACAAAGGAATAACCGATTATCTTATGAACTTCAGCAGCTTGTAGCTGTTTCTGCTATAAGATGCAGTGGACTCATAGTTGAATGCCTGAGTAACATCTAATAGCTTCACGGGAGATTCGAATATGAAGTGTAATTTATTTGGGAAGAATGTAGTTCTTTTCTTGAATAAATTTCGCTTCTTATTTGAAGCTCTGATGATGCTATAACGTGTTATTCAGGCACTCAGTCATGAGTCCACTGCATCTTGTTAGCAGGAACAGCTGCAAGCTACTGAAATACATAAGATAATTGTTTATTCCTTTGTCATCTCAGTTTCTTATACATATGTATATATATATTGAATTGAATTCAGAACGTGAAGTTTCGGAAAATAATAGCGTAAGGCATTTTGTCCAACACTATCAATTCTTCCTGGTCACCGACTTTAGACATACACCTACACGCGCGCCCGTATGTTTGTGCGTGCGTGATAGTAGCATACCAATAACAGTAATATGCTCTTTAGTTATTTCCTTCCTCAAAAAAACAGATGTAATGTATATCCTAGTATACGCATTTTATACATTTCTATAAATTTTATTAGTGTAAGTGCTTTGATAATTTTATATAAATACAGGAGTGTATGTTTTCATGTATTTGTGTCAATGTCTTTGTATGATTAATACGCCACTGTATATAATCATGTATAATCAGAGTCGTGAATGTGCGCATGCGTGCACATACTAACATTCAAATGTTACTTCATATACAGACTGTCACTAATAGACACCTCAAATGTAAACGCAAAAGAAAAAAGTAATCTTTTAGTCATTTACCATGCAAATAAACAAAAGATGATACACTAATTCGCACCCCACCCTATACTTGAAATTACAATGAATGACACCTCCAAATCAGACACATTGAATACTCACCTCACCTTACATATTGCAGGTGCATCCGTTTTTACTCATTGTCACTATCAGTCAAGAGTGACACTAAAGTAAACATTTTTGTTTTAATATGTATACACGTTCTCTTTTTCTCTCTCTTTCTCCCTCTCTCTCTCTCTCTCTCTCTCTCTCTCTCTCTCTCTCTCTCTCTCTCTCTCTCTCTCTTCACGCACAACATACACACACGCACACACGATACCACAATTATATATATGTATGTGTGTGTGTGCATGAATGTACACACACACACACACATACACACTACAATCTCCACTTAAGCCACAGAAAAAGAGAACTCACTATTTGTACACATATTGATCTGAAGAGCAAACATGAATGACTCCAATCAGATTTATTGCACCAAGTCTTCGCTGCTTCCAGATCTTGCAAGGAGAATGTGTACTTTAATATTGTTAACATCCAATGGCGGCCTGAACTGTATTTCAAGACAACAAATACACCATCTGCTCGGCTTGGAGTCAAATATCGTTATGAGATACTCGCAGATGATTTCAAGCGTCAAGCTCAACAGTATACATAGTCAAAATTTATAATGTAGCTCTCATCAACAATCTCAAGGATATAAATTTTAAGAATTTCAAAGATATTCCTCTCTCAATCTAACAATACTGACGTGAATAATCTAGCAACAGACATTTTGAAAGACATCAAAGTGTTCGTACATGAATAGCTTATGATAACGACTCTGAACACAAACTCGCTGCAGTCAAAAGTGCAGTCTAGTCAGCTATTTTTGACAGGATTTGGCAGTAAGATGCTGGAATTTACTTCTTTGATATTCATTGTGAATTCATCTATGGCTTGCCAAAATCATCCCTCTCCAACGTACAACAAATCGTTGACTGCGTGTATTACAGTTCTAATATTTTGATGCATGTTCTCTAGGCACGCTCATTTCCGCACGTTGATTTTATTTCCAAGGATGGTTTATTTCCTGACAATCCAATTTACATTTGTTTATTCTATGGTTTTAAGAATGAAAAAATTTCAAAAATGAAAATAATGCACCACCATCAAAATTAGTTTCAAATGAAATATAGCTGTTTTCATTTTTACATAATCCTATGTTCTTCTATAAAACTTGAATTTGATATATATAATTTACACGAATTATGCTCAATTATTATTGAGCGCGTATGTGTAGCACCGTGTATTAAACCCAGAACTGCTATAAACATATTGGAAATTCGAACTTCGAACATAGATGGAAACTAAAGAATGCAAAACATTCTATTTAGACTAATACATTACAATTTTTGCCTTTCCATTACTTTAACAATACCGTCAACACAGCTATAACGAAAATAGGATAAAACCTTTAATTAGTTGAACAAAGTCATTTAATAAAATCTATGTTAACAAGTCTGGTAGAAACACTTATGTTAAGAGTCCGATTACTTGTAAAAGCCATTAGTTATGTGGGTGTGAGCATGACACGTTTAAGAAAATTAACAACAGAAGTATATTTATGTGCTATAGAGGAAAAGTATTTAGTTTCATTTATTTGATAACTGATTTTTATCTGAGATGGTGAATTAGGATCAAAGCAATAGCACGGTGATAATAACATTCGCCTTTAAAATCATACGTAGTTATTTACTTTTGTTTTGTTTTTATTATTTCGTATTCATATTATTGGTAATTAGATATAAAAGTTTCTAGTCGTACATCTACAACTACTCTGCGTAATATTCGTCGATGGCAAATATGTTTTAGTATTCAAAGGAAACCCCGGAAGACAAATCTTGTTGTTTCTTCTCTTCTTGATGGCTTCCTCGCTAAGAATAGCATGTTGTCGATTGAGTTTCCTCTAGCACGAACGTAAACAGTATGGTTTGCGAATTGGCTAATACTTCAGTAGATCACAGATTAAATTGGTCTTGGACGCCATCCGGATGATAATTAGATGTTTCCTGTGTATATTGCCGGCGAAAATGTGCATAAAACATAAAGCGGGTTTAAAAATTTATAAAATATAATGTTTCGTTTTATAATTTTAAGCGAAATCTGCCAACTCTTTTTTCAATTGCTGATTCGAGAGGCAGAGGTAATACTCCTAACCTTTGCAGGTGCTTCCAGGCCGGTGCTGTTGAGGCCGTTACTTGAGTAATCTAAGTCGAAAAAAAAAGCAAGGAAAAGAAAAACAGATTTTTGACGCGTGAGGAGTCATAGAAATGAATACTTAACAATTGTACAACAAACTTCGAGGAAGTTTGTAAGTCTATATGTATGAGAATTTGCGCGCGCGCGTCTGATTATGTGCATGTGTGTGCGTGTCTGAGTTTATGTTTAAATGTTAGTGCGTGTGCTAACTGTATTTGTTTGTATTTGCGTGGTTTGCGAAAGCTAACTAATCTGAAACATCGTAGCTATTGTCGAATTTTTCCTTGTGAAAATCCTATATGTATAATATACATACATACATACACATACAAATACACACAGATACCTACCTACCTACCTACCTACCTACCTACACACACACACACACACACACACACACACACACACACGCGCGCACACACACACACACACACACACACACACACACACACACACACACACACACACAAAAAGCTACCAGGTGTAAACTATTCGTTTAATTATCTATTATATATATATGTATGTGTACATTCGTATATTTATGTGTATATCTGTATTTACACAAACACACACACATACATGTAAGTATGTATACATTTACATATATATATATATGTATGTATGTATGTATATATATATATATATATATATATATATAAATATTTCTGTATGAGTTAGAGGTTGAGAAACCAACTAAGGGATAGTACCTATCCAATATACTGCTGGTAGTAGTGCACCCGATTATTCATATCCAAGTGCTAGTTATTGCATGGCAATCTCGCAATTGGGTATTATATATGGGCGGGGATAACGAGTGGTTTACCTTGATTTATACGGCAAATAAGAAAACGGAGAGGATATAAAATCGACAGACATCAGCCGGTAAACATTCCAGTATGTCAATTCAAATGTATTGGATGAATACACACACATTTATGAGTGGTACAGATTAGCGAGTGGAAAAAAAAACTGGTAACTGCATAAACAAGGGTGTGAATACATATAAGCATATAGAAACAAGTGAACAAATTGGCAAAAAACTAAATGGGTGTGCAGGTGCTCGTACCTTACAGCCGTTTCTGTCAAGAGGCAACGAAATCTTCCAGGTTATCTTCATCTCTTCATTGTTATGCAGGCATAAGCAGACAAGACTTGGATGACGGATGTGCCCCAAGGCTTGTTCAGAGGGTCTAAGTGGCTGGGGTGGGGGCTAACACATATAAAAGTCAGTTCAGAATAGCTAAGATGTGTTTATCCTTTTAAATAGAGTAGAACAATAAGAATAAGAATGAGAGTAATAGCGAACACAAGAATATAAGTGAAGTACAGCATAGTACAATGATATGGGCATAGCAAGGGGAAATAAGGTATAGATTTCCCGCAATATATTATAAGATCCATGTTATTTTATCCAGTGGTGGTTAGGTGAATATAGTCGTTCTCGGGAGGAATTTTTCAGGAAGGACAGTAGTTCACATTGACTTTTCATAGAACTTCAGTGGTGGGTTTGTTGGTATAGTCCGTGCTACAGGGGTGAAAGTTTATATGTAAAGTGGCAGTTAGTTTTTTTTTACCAATTTGCTCACTTGTTTCTATATGCTTATATGTATTCACACCCTTGTTTATGCAGTTACCAGTTTTTTTTTCTGCTCGCTAATCTATACCACTCATACATGTGTGTGTATTCATCCAATACATTTGAATAAATAGACATACTGGAATGTTTACCGGCTGACGTCTGTCGATTTTATATCCTCTCCGTTTTCTTATTTTCCGTATATATATATATATATATATATATATATATATATATATATATATATATATATATATATATATTCTCTCTTTATTTCCTCGTGTTCCTTTTTGTTGAAGAGTGTAGGCTCGAAATGTAAAAGACTTTCTCACCTTCCCGAGCGTCAAACTAATTACACCCCGCTTGTTGTTTATACACCTGTATTCGTCCTTTATTTTTCTGTAAATTGCAACTATATATATATATATTTGTATATGCAGTTTAGTCTATGTCCGGTCAAAGAGTGACCAGTAGTTTTGCATCCATAAAGGACCTAACCATGGACGGCTCATCAGACTCTAAAGCCGAAAAGAAATAACTCTTCAACTCTGGAATCTTTTATGGTCTGTTAGTTAACAAGTAACCAAACAATAAAACAATTCCAGTCGGCAATGACGGGTTATCTTTCTTAGACTAGTTCGTCTGGGCGAAAAGAGGGGGAACAGGGAATTTCGCCCTTAGGCTGCTTTCAGTTCGTAAGGATCTTTCCAGATCTAACCGAAGAACGAGGAATCCCATACATACAGCAGGTAGCGTTCGAAATTGATGCAGGAGCTGTAAAATTCCTGGTGAGAATTCAGTAATCCTAGTTTCAGGGAGTCTCAGCTCAGCTATGCAAAACTTGCAGCGTCTGCTCCTATCAATGTAGGATCCCTGCCACTCTATGATCCTCCACCTGATATGGTATGGGGTCTCTTATCTTTGAGGCGCTACACATGGTTAGCTAGAGATGTTGCTGCTGGTGTTGCTGGAGCTGTCATCGGTGCTGCTATCATTGTGAGGCGTGGGTCTGGCGATATCGCTGTAGCTGTTGTTGTGGTGGTCATCCCTGTCCGTGGCGTTGGCGCTGCAGTCACCCGTGATGATGTGGGTGCCGTCAACGCAAACTTCCTACAAACATACAACAACTAAAAAACTCTGACAGCTCAATACTCTTCGCGGATAAGACTAAAACATATATAGGATAGAGATAAGCAATTATGATAGCCTTTAAGACAATTGCATAACACAGATATATAGGCACGCTTCCCTAAACACATACAACAATATTAGCAGTGAAGCCAAACAAACAGCATTTAGCCTAGTTATAGCCGATAGAGTAGAAATTTTAGCCAAGAGAAATGCATTCATCACAATCAAAGATCACAAGCCTAACTTTGTCTCTAACCGCAAATACCACTTGATCAACCCGGCCAGGCGAGCAAACATATACTGAAGATCAACAGTGACATAGGGAAGGACTTCGTCCTCTCCCTATGGTGCAGCGCTAAAGAAGTGATGTCAAGGTTTACCGCCAACCGGGGTAAGGGCAGGGCAAGGTTTACACAATTCGACATAGTCGACATTTACTCGTCGATATTGAAAGGGTTGCTGATCAAGGCACTTTCCTTCGCTAAGGGCTTCACGAACATTAGCGAAAGGGATACAGGCATTATCATGCGTGCCAGGAGACGGTGCTATTCAATAAAGATTCGACGTGGGTCAAGCAATCCGACCCTGATCGTTCCTTCGGTGTGGTGATGGGAGCCTACAACGGCATATATGATCTATTTAGACTGTACATCCTGGACACCTCAGGGAAGAAGGTCCCTTCTGTCCTCTTTGCTCTCTACAGGGATGACGCTCTGGCCATCTCCAGAGGAGCCAAAGGGCACACACCGAAAGAATCATCAATGAGGCTGTGGTGAAATTTACAGCTCCTGCATCAATTTCGAACGCTACCTGCTGTAAGTATGGGATACCCCGTTCTTCGATCAGATCCGGAAAGATCTTTACGAACTGAAAGCAGCCTAAAGGCGAAATTCCCCCCTCTTTTGGCTTAGACGAACTGGTCTAAGAAAGACAACCCGTCCCTGACGACACGGATTATTTTATTGTTTGGTTACTTGCTAACTAACTGACCGTAACAGATTCCTGCCTCCTGGAATTGAAGAGTTATATTTGTCTTTGGCTTTAGAGTCTGACGAGCCGTCCATGGCTAGACCTTTTATGAATGCAAAACCATTGGTCACTCTATGACCGGACATAGACTTAACTGCATATAAATACATTACTGCTCTACGCTTTACAGTGTGCTTCTCTTTCGGATATATGAGACATTGACGATGTGATGTGTATGCGTGCATACATATATATATATATATATATATATATATATATATATATAAAGTAAAAAGTAAAAGAGTCAATAGGAAGAGCAAGTACGGTTAGGCAGCCTTTTAATCGCTACAAATGTTTCTATACCTGCAGATCCTCGTATATACAGGATTTAAAGTAGTTTTGTGGTCCGAAAAATTAAGGAAAATAATCTTACTCGAGCTTACAATCCCGTGGCAAGAAGTATGTAATTAAATCTACGAATGGAAACGCGCCAAGTACGAGAGCCCCCTTTCCTAAATTTCAGGCTTTGTGCCTATAGTAGAAAGGATTATTATTATTATTATTATTATTATTGTGTGTATATGTTTGTCCCCCTAGCATCGCTTGACAACTGATGATGGTGTGTTTACGTCCCCGTAACTTAGCGGTTCGGCAAAAGAGACCGATAGAATAAGTACTAGGCTTCCAAAGAATATGTCCTGGGGTCGATTTGCTCGACTAAAGGCGGTGCTCCAGCATGACCGCAGTCAAATGACTGAAGCAAGTAAAAGAGTAAATGGTGGAGCTATGCGTGCTGCCTCACTTGATGTTCTCTGTGATTTTGTTATGAAGGCATGGGACAAAGTCAAAGTAGAAAATATGATAAAATCATTTCTAAAATGCGGTTTCTCTAATGCCATGGATGGTGCCGAAGATGATATTCTGTACAATAGCGACAACGATTCATCAGAACCAGACTGAAATCCTTACGATGATGGGCATATGTAAATGAATCTTGTAATATATATGAGAAATATTTAGAAACAGATAGTGATGATTGTGAGGATGTTTCTAAATATTTAGAATGTTTCTAAATATTTAGAAACACATAGTGATGATAGTGATGATTAGATAAATACATGTGGCAGGTTTGATGTTTTATTGATATTATTTATCTTGATAAGAAACACAATATATTTATAATGTCTTATGTTTTAATGGCAGCTATGGTAAAATTATTTTATTGAAAAATAAAGGTTGTGTGTAATCGAAATTGTATTTTTTACCACCAAATGATAATAGAAATTTTAATGAAAATATAAATATGTTATTCTAAATGTTATTACTACAGTTATGCATCACCATTAACATTTTTGAAAGGTTCTCGAATGATAAAGGTTACTGTGAGCGCAACCATAACTCGATGTTTACATTTTCTCAGCCGAGCTTGCATAGATAAAAGTTGATTTCACTGATATAGAATTATCTTTCGAATAGGCTATTTATTATGAAGATAAGCCAATAATATATAAAGTAAAAATGTTTTTATTACGTATATTATAATTTTTTCTTATTTTGTTAATCTGTTCACGTATGACTGTGGTCATCGCATCGAGGTCGAGATTAGCTTACTTATAAAATCACTTAAAATTCAGTTTGATTTTTAGAATGGTAGTATAAGACGACCACGAATTCCTAGGGTAAATTTTAGGATTTAAAGGTCGTCTTATACATGGAAATATATGGCATATACATACATATATTCACACAGATATTTATATATACGTATGTATATATATATGTGTGTCTCGAAACGCCGGTGTTTTAATGGTGGCAGCTGATGAAGGAGATGTTTCTATGTGGCTTGCTTGTTTGTTGTACCTTGTTTATCATTTTGTCCATGTTCTTTTGCCACGTCATGTACCCAGTTATGTATCTATATGTACATGTAGATGAAGGTGTGTACATACATGTACATATATATGTATATACTCATATATTGCTTGTATATATATATATATATATATATATATATATATATATATATATATATATATATATATATATATGTTTATATATCTGTGTATATATACATCTGTGTATATATATATATGTGTGTATATACATATATGTATAATTATGTATATATATATCTATATATATCTATATATATATATACATACATATATATGTGTGTGTATGTTTGTGTGTTTGTGTATGTATGTATGTGTTTATGGTAGAATTTCCAGAACGATTTAATGAATTTAATTTTGCGGGGCTCGGATCGTCTTGGTCCGGGCCCCGCAATTGAATCGCATGAAGCAATTGAATAGCAACATTTAAAAGACATTTCGTTCGATATTTATGCGCAGTCTTATTTAATGGCTACCCTCAATTCATCGACTGCTGCTGGTTCTAGAGAATAAAGTTTAAGTATCTCCATCAAACAGTTTAGTGATAAAAGGTTCAGTGAATGTGAATGGTCTGACTGGATTTCTTCGTCCCAGTCACCTATTTGGCAAAATTTCATCAAGATAGACACTTATATTACTGTTGTAGTGTGGGGAAACCCATCTTGCTGAAAATAGAAATTCAAATCTTAAGAAGTTTTCCCGAATGCTTGACGCGACAGACAGATGCAGCAAGTTCAAGTAAATAGGACAACCAATCATAGTGCCGTCTCAAAAGAATGGTTTATTTATTCATGTTGATAAGCTACTTCGTAGTGGAGGCGCAATGGCCCAGTGGTTAGGGCAGCGGACTCGCAGTCATAGGATCGCGGTTTCGATTCTCAGACCGGGCGTTGTGAGTGTTTATTGAGCGAAAACACCTAAAACTCCACGAGGCTCCGGCAGGGGGTTGTGGCGAACCCTGCTGTACTCTTTCACCACAACTTTCTCTCACTCTTACTTACCGTTTCTGTTGTGCCTGTAATTCAAAGGGTCAGCCTTGTCACACTGTCACGCTGAATATCCCCGAGAACTACGTTAAGGGTACACGTGTCTGTGGAGTGTTCAGCCACTTGCGCGTTAATTTCACGAGCAGGTTGTTCCGTTGATCGGATCAACTGGAACCCTCGTCGTCGTAAGCGACGGAATGCCAACAACTGTAATTCGTGATAAGCTAGCATGATGTTTCTCATGATGCGGTTTTAAGTCGGTGCCACTGCCGCGGTTGACTGAACCATTTAAATTAAATGTAGCCGCATTACACCAAACAATCTGTGTTGGAAAGTATGCATCTTCTATAGCGCTTGCCATGTGTCATTCACAAAACTCCACTCTTCGGTCCGGTTCATTTTCATCGAGAGCATGGACTATTTTTGTAATGTAACTTTTCCAATGACAATCCCACGGACGCTTAATTTTGAAATTTCTGTCTCACGACTTACTAGGGACACAACTTTTCTTGAACTCTGGCAATACGTTCCGGGTACCCTTTTTTGCTTTGTGAGACTGGTCGATGTCCGCGGTCTTCCGGAGTGTTCCTTGTGGATTTTCTGAACAATTCTATCTATCTCTGAGTTTTTCTCTAATTCAAGTGAGAATAAGACGTGTAGGTGGATCTGTTGGGTCTGTTTGAAACTCCCTAAAATGTCTTTGCACATTGACAGCGTTTGCAAACTTTCAGTAGTACTTTATATATATTTCTTTTGTTGAAAGCTTAGTATGGCTACATTAATTAATTCTCTTGGGTTAATTAAAAATATGCACGCTTAGCGTGCATTAGTTTTTGTGAGACCGTGTATATGTGTATGCAAATATCAGCATAAAGGATCTCTCTCACTCTCTCTCCATACACACACACACACAAATATACACATATACATATGTATGTGTGTGTATTTATATATATATATATATGTATATATATATATATATATACATACATATATATATATATATATATATATATATATATATATATATATATATATATAGATAGATAGATAGATAGAGAGAGAGAGAGAGAGAGAGAGAGAGAGAGAGAGAGAGAGAGAGAGAGGGGGAGGGAGATTATTATATAGAGAGATTATGTGAAAACCCTTACATAATACAACCTTCTTCAGAAGACATTTCAGTATACATACATATACACACATATACACATAAACACATATTTTATTAAATATTTAAAATTTCCAATATTTTTTCATTTAGATATGCCGGGATACCATGTGAAAAAATTACAGGGTATGCGAAAGGTGTTTCTTACAATGTTGGTGAAGACATTGGAGACACTGCTCGCAACACCTGGAATGCTGTACTGGTGGATAAGACCTGGCGCTTGATTGACATGCAATGGGCATCAAGACAAGTGGTTACGCAAGACAAAGGCGAATGGGAACTGATTGACGATGGCACTGGCTCAAAACCAGCCAAAAGTGAAGACAGTGATGTCAGCTATGATATATATGCTTACGAAGAATTTTATTTTCTTACTGACCCGGAAGAATTTGTATACAGTCATTTCCCAGATGAAGAAGCATGGCAGTTACTCGCTCGACCCATGACTTTCGAAGAATTCCAAAAAATTGCATACTTGAGATCAAAGTTCTTTGAGGTAACGTAGATTTAACGCTTTCACTTACAACACGAAGTTTCAGATCTTAAAGAGAAGTAGGAATTAGGAAGCATTAAGTTTATTCCTTTCCCATGGGCAGTAGTGAAGTTAAATGAATTAGGTCAAGTTTGTTGTGGGTTGACCCATTTCAGCCCCAATCGAGGTTGCTATTTCCTGTAGGTATAGTCCAATTAATAATCAGAACAGGTTTTAATATAGATTTGTCCATAATTTAATACGAAGCTCACACATGAAGTAAGAGTTACAAAGTATTTCTAAAATACTTTGATTAAATTCAAAGCATTTTAGCAAATTATACATTCGCAGTGTTTCGTCTAATACAGCAGTGGCTAATGGCTAAAATTCTATTGATATATTGTACCGTACAATAGTACTATAGGATATATCTAAACTTATGTATAGACAGATATAAACGTCTTGTCTTCATATTCAATATAAACCCTTAGCAATAGCTGGCTTAATTAATCGCGGTTGAAACCCTTACAGAGGGATTTATCTGAAACTCCTCTGGTTCAATCTGCTTTATTTCGTCTACGTCTATAAAGTCAAGGTGTTATCATTTCATTATATATACAATCTGTAATATTAGATTTTAATGGAAGTAGACATGGCTTCAAATGAAAATTAAAATCTTGTTTCGAACTTTAATGGCGGAGAGATTCATTGTTTTATTCAAATGATCAATGAACATTAGGGGATAGGGATTTCGCAGCATACACGTCTTAACAAAAATACATCTCTCTCTTTATCCAACTATTCCTCTACCTACCTACCTACCTACCTACCTACCTACCTACCTACCTACCTACCTACCAACCTATTTACCTACTGAAGATTATTCGTAACATATGATGTGAAATATCCTACAAAGTGTACATCTTTAATGTGTAAAATACATATCTCTCCGTCATACTAATGTCTTCACTAAAATTCTGTTTCACAGGGTGGTAACATATATGGTAGTCAATATATATAGCCTATAGCAGTCATTTAGTTTTATAAATGGCCACAACTCATAGGCTGAAACCGGTTGAATTCAATTCAATTATTATTGTTAAGAGTGCGTATATTCTTATGAATTACTTATGCGTCAGCAATGTTTATTCTTTATACTAAACCTTGCTAAGTGGTATATCCATCGATATGCACTCAAAGTAATTTTAATTAATTAAATACATCAGAGAGTTGCAAACGCCTGTCATGTTTATACAACCAGACAGGAAAAGAGTATCCAGTAGACCCCTTTTTTCTTGTCCACGGTGACAGACATGTACGACCATTTTATGAATCTTATATATTTTATTTATGAGTGCAGTTACGTCTAAAATCTATGCGTATATCCCATAAAGTTTATCTTCTTGTTAATATCCTCTTGTTAATTTGTTCATGCTTAAATGTTTTCGCATTTGTTGATTTATCGTTTTTATATATTTTGTTAGCTCTCAATGACAGTGATGTCCCATCCATGGTGTGTACTTCAAGCAGTAAATGGTGAAGCCAACTTGGATATGGGATTCAATTCCGATACTATGAAGTTTTCCTACAACCTATATCGCTCCACTAAAGTCGAACATAAACAGATTCAAGGAAACGTTGACATGGACAAGTTTCTCTTCCTTGAAACTATACCCGACGAGAAAACGCTTAGTGTAGAAATTTTCTTCCCGACAACTGGAAAATTTAAAGCCGAAATCTTTGGTCGTGACACGAACGAAAGCGATACAGTCTTGAAGTGGCTTTGCACCTATGTATTTTATTGTGAAACTCCCAAGACCAATTGCAGACCGCTTCCCCAAAACCCTAGGAAAGAGTGGGGTCCTGGCTCTGATACAATAAATATGGGTATGGAAGCTATAACTCACAAGAGGGGCAAAATAAACGTTGATGATGGTGAAGTTGAAGTGAAATTCTCTCTCAACAAAGATCGAGACTTTCTTCATAAACTAACCACAGAAGACAACAAAACCCTGGACAATTACACCGTTCATCGGATAGAGAATGGAGAAGTAATTTTTCACGCTCGTGTTCCTGGCAAAGGTCAGTATATGTTGAGCATCATGGCAAAAGAAGACGATGAAGAAGGGGGTTATCCAAGCGTCTGCAATTACCTATTGAGATGTGATGAAGAATTTCCTCCTCTTGAGCCGTTTCCTGAAATACCTAACGGAGAACTTGGCCCAACAGATGAATTCAAGAAACTTGGTTTGGCTCTTGTTGAGAATTGTTCTGCTATGGTAACAGTTGATAAAACTGGACAGTTATTTTTCAAGATGAAAATCCCTAACAATGTTGAATTCTTTGCTAAACTAGGTCTTTTAATTGATGGAAATGTAGAAGACAAATCTGAATATGTTTCCTGGTACAGGGAGGGAGAAATAGTTACTTTTGAACTTCGCTTTGGACAGAAAGGATCCTATCGCTTCAATCTTTTTGCCAAACCTGCCGGCCAACCCGGTGGGTTTCCCAGGGCGTTTAGCTCCATCATCGAAGTTCCTATTCCGATGATGGTTGCTATGAGCTTCCCTGAGAAATACGCCGGCTGGACGGACGAGTGCAAACTGATTGAACCGTTTAATAAAAATTTGCCCTCCAAAGATAAAGTGGATTTTGCTGCCGTAGTGCCAAATGCTAAAGCTGTTGCAGTAGTGGGTAATGAATGGACACAGTTAAAGAAAGACAAAGATGGGATATGGAAGAATCAAGTTGCTACCATTGAAGAAGGGAAACCAATGTTTTTGTCAGCTAAATTTGACGAAGCTGGGAATTCATTTTCCCATTTACTGAAATATGATGTAAGCTGCTTTTAACTTATTTTTAGTTATCTTAAAAGGTATTTCATTGATTTTTAAAAATCATACATGATTATTGATAAGTGATTTTTAAGGATGAATTTGCTTATTATTCATTTTAATATCAATTTGATCCTCGACACTATATTAGTTTTATATATTATGTGTCAGTTTGCAATCTAATAGCAATAGGGATCGTTATGTGCACCACGTCTTCTTACTCGTTCTTGAATGTATCTAGAAGAAATCAGTTTCATGAAAATCGCGCTCCTCAAGGCAGTTTCTGCAAGGAAAACAGAACTAATCACTGTAAGCTTACTAAATATACGTAAATTTCAATTGCGACTGCACCTTAGAGAGGTGCGTTGTATTTACTGTAAGATATCTCCTTAAAGACTGGTAGGTTGTGTAAAGTTGTAAGTCAAACGTCGTAGCTACAGGCACAACGTAGTATCACTGACATGTTACTAATCGTGGAGCTCTATTGACACTCCAATACTTTACTAGACAGTGCAAACGCGCTTTGAGAATGTTTAACATCACATACAACAGGATGTTATTTTACTTCTATGATCTCTTAAAGTCCATTATACTTTCCCGTTCTAGAAGCAATATAACTGTTGGTTAACTTGATTAACTACGCCTCATTTTTTCTTAAGCCCTTGGACTCATAAGGCGGTTTCTCGCTTTCCAAAACATATGAGTAACCGAGATCACAACATTCCCATAAACGGGACGTTTGTTCGTCGCTAGGAGCAAGGCCAGCAATTTTACTTATTTTTAGGGAAGGCGACAATTCTATTACATCAATTTCAGTACTTGATTGATACTTTATTTTAGCGACTCCAAAAGGATGAAACGTAAAGCTGTCCTCAGCAGAATCTCAACTGAGGGTGTAAAGAGACAGAAGTTCCACTAAGTATTTTGTCCGACATGCAAACGATTCTGCCATGACTCATTGTCTTCTTAAAATTACATCAACAGCAGAAAATAGGTTACATCAGTCAAAATACTTTAATGATCATACCTCTTTACATTATGGCTTGAAATCATATCCTAGGGTCAACTTTGTCTTTTATCTTTCATAGATTGTTGTTTTTATTGTGCTGCAAGGTCAGCTCCGATCGTGCAGTCTTCACTGAATTATTAGGTGCCACTCACAGATCTTTCTTTGGTTGATAAAATAGTTACTAACCGAGTAGCAACATCGATTTAATCGACTACCTCTCTCTCTAAATCATGTAAGGGAAAAAGATTCATGTTTTTATCTTATGACTAATTAAAATTAAAGAATGGTCTGGAACGAAATTATTATTATTGACCTGAAATTTAAAGCAAGGGGATCCAAACACCTCACATTCAGCAAAAATATAGAGTAAAATTAGGATTTCAAGTTTTAGCACAAGGCCAGTAAGTTCGAGAATACTCAACTAGCACTCATTTTATCGGCCCCGAAAAGTTGAAAGGGAAAGCCGACCGTGACAGAATTTGTACTCTGAACGTAAAGACGAACGAAGTGCTGCTAAACATTTTGCTCGGCATGTTAACGATTCTGCCAGCTCACCACTTTAAAATAATTAATAGATAATAAAAAAATTATTTTATACATTGAAACAAGGAAACCCAGACAATCAGTCTTCGAGAAGATTCCAAATGTTGGAATAAATTGTAATCAATCTGATGTCTGTACTTGAGCGAAATATTATTTCATTAACCACAAGAAAAGAATTAAAAGTACTCCTCCTCCACAGCTAAAGAAAAAAAAAAACGGATCTCAATGCAATTCGAACTTACAATGTAAAGGGGATAAAAACAAGTTACTAGAAGATTCTTTGCCCGGTGCATTGTCAATAATCTGCAAGCAATTCTCTGAAGAGAATGAAAGTTTCAAGTATATTCTACATAAATAATCTAAATTCATAAAAATCTGTAAATGTAAATTTACAAATTAATAAGGCACTGACTTGCCTATAACTAACTTTACTTTGGTTATGTCACGTTCCAACAAATGCTATTGCATGTAAAAGTTATTAATTATCTTAAACAGCAAAGCTATGATAAATGAGTTAAGTCAAATGTCTTTATTTAGAATTGACATCATGAATTTTAAATACGAAATTACTGCAGTCCTACAGCACAGGTACATAAAATTTCTAAGAGGGTATTAAAAGTTATTTCAATATTTGTAGTTAAAATTGATTAGATATTTTTAAAAATTGATATACAGATCCAGTACAGCACTGGAACTCTAAAAATCTGTAAAACTTTCCAGAAGTTTATCATTTAAGTATACATGCATAAAACAAAACATACAAATCTGCTCATATACATATATACATGCATACATACATAATACAGACATACATACACACATACCGTGTTGATGTTGAAATTCCAGTGAAGGCGCCTTGGATCTAGGTTAGAAACCGACCCTTTCTCTGTTGGCAAGAAAACTTGAAATAAAACTGAATAATACATACATACATAAACTAACAGATAAACAAAATCTTTTTATAGAAAAATTGAAATAACAATGGTAACTTTTAGTGGAGCTATGAATTAAATAATGTAATTTTAACACTACTTAAAGATCCCTTTATTGATTATATGGATACAAAGATAACATGGGAAACTAACATCATTCTGAGCTGAAATATTTCAGTTAGGCTAACAAGCAATGTTTCCTGAACGTAAGAGGAAGGTTTCTAAATCTTGAAACAGAATAATATACAAATTACAGCACACCAATTTGAGATGGATTAAGTGACGAAATTTTGTTGGTGCAGGTATCACTGTAAGGTTAAGATGTTCATTTTACAACTAACTACATAGTTTTGGATTAAATCCCACTGCACGGCATTTTAGGAAAATGTTCTTACATAGGTTTGTTTCTATCAAAGCACATTGCGAATGAAATTTGTGCACGGAATCAATGTCGAAGTCTGTTGCAGGATTTCTCGTTCTTATGTTGTTCAACGAAGACCAATCTCCTGACGTTTCGATATCTTTAATGTGATTAACACTACTGAAACATTCTAATTAGTCATCCAGTTTGAGAATACCTCATTCCTTTGTCATCACGAGTTTCAGAGGCCTAAATTTCATAGGTATTGCCTTTCCTTAAGCCCAAAGCATTCTTTCTGATAAATAGAACAGGAAATTTAGCTCATATTTACTACATAACCATAAATCATAGCATTTACACACGCAATACACACATGTATACAAAACATACATGCACATATACATATGAAAGTGCATACAAACACGACCACTTAGCAGTGGTTGCTTAAATTGTAATGAAAGAACTTTCCTTTGGATCGGAAACTAGACCTTTCTCCATTAGAGAGGCATTTGAAGAATAAAGCCTGAAGAATACACGCATATTTTTAAAATATAACCTTTTCTATTTCTTGTTTCTAGGTAATATCAAAAGAAAAAATGGATGAAATTGCAAGAGACCAGAAAAAGGCTCATAATGATGCCGATGCTGAATACCATGAGAGAACGAAAATGAAGGAAACCCTGAAGAAAAAAGCTGAAGAAAAACGTAAACAAGAAGCTTTGGAAAAAAGAAGACGAATGGAACTACAAATAATGGAAGATGGCGAAAAGAAACAGATTGAAGAAAGGTTAGACTATGAAGAAGCTGGTAAAACATTATCAAGCAGCGACAGTACAGCTCGACGTCTGGAAGAAGAACGGAAGAAAAGAGAGGAAGATCGAAAGAAAAAAGATGAGAAAATTAGAAAAAGAGAAGCTGACAATATTCAGAAAAGAGATTCTCGTTCTTCTGCTACTGTGAGTATTAAAATCGTTTCGGGATTCCTTTTGATATAAAAATTCATTTTATAGAATATCACTGTACGTACACCATTTATTATACAAGGTTGTATACAAATAATTTTACTATAAGCTTCAGAATAGGTTACATTTTATTGTATACCACAGCATATATATTTTAGCGTGCACCATTGTATAGACACCATTTTATATACACCACAGAATGAGATGAAAGAAATGAAATATTGGCAGAATTCTGCCTTACACACGCCATATAAACCCTCGTAACTTTTATTTATTTTTTCGATTTTTAAAAAAATATTTTGTGAATTTGTATTCTACACACAGGAATTTATACGGTTATGCAAAACTAAAACAAAAAAATTTTTGATGCATGATTTAAGGCCTGTTTAGCTATTACTTTTAACACATCTCAGGACCACCTCATACCGCATGTATTTTAAGCATTTAATAAGCAAATATAACCACGTAGGTGAGCAGCTTGTGACTATGGAAACAGGCACCTATATGTTTGTGGCTTTCGATTGGCTAAAATTATCCCAAATTTGCAAACTTTAAAAGCTATTAACTCTACTTTTTGGTTTATAGCGAAAATGAATTTCATGTCAATGATTACTATTCTAAACTACATCAACACATCAAATATGAAATCAATTGGGACAAAAATTGAAGAAATTGAAAGGTGGAAGTCAAACAGATAAAATCCCGGCTCGAGGCTATAGTAGAAGATACTTGCCCAAGGTGCCACGCAATGGGACTGAACCCAAAATCAAGTGGTTCAGAAGCAAACTTCTTACCACACATCCAAGCCTACTCCTATTAAAAGTGGCCCGCTGACCGCTACAGAGAATCCTGCACTTCTCAAATTCCGGCTGAGCATACATACATACATACATGATGGTCGTCCACTCGTGATCGAGGAAGACCATACATACATACATACATACATACATACATACATACATACATACATACATTTATGCATACATACGTGCACACACAAACACACAGAGTATGAAATTCAACAAATAGTAGAGCACTTACTTTTTTAAATAATAATAATAATAATAATAATAATAATAATAATAATAATAATGATTTCATTTATTTGCCACAAGGACTAAGGATGAGGGGGACAATGCAAAGACAGACTAAAATGTGGGAGACTTACATATAATGAAATGATAAAAAAAAAATTGGAAAGAAAGAGAGAAATTAAGTATACACAGTACACACTGAAAAAGAAGGAACATATGCATAGCATACAAAGGTTAAAAAGAGTGACGGGGAGGATGGTAGAGATGTGGCCCTCCTGATACAGAAAGGCCTCTAGGGATAAACGATAAACCCCACTGTTCGAGATTTCCCTGAAACCCCTAGAGCAAGTGCCCTCTCCAATTCCTTCTCTCCGACTCAGAGGTCTACACTTAGAGAGGCACCAATCCTTTCTACTATAAGCACAAGGCCTGAAATTTGTGGGGAGAGGGATAATCGATTACATCGATCCCAGCACTTGACTGGTTCTTAATTTATCGATCTCGGCGGAATTTGAATTAAGGACGCAGCGGCAGTCGAAATACCACTAAGCATTTTTCCCGGCGTGTTAACGATTTTGCCAGCTCACCGCCTTAAATGATAATAATAATAATGATGATGATGATGATGATGATTTCAAATTTTGATACAAGGCCAGCAATTTCGGTGGAGGGAATGAGTCAACTACATCGATCCCAGTACTCAACTGGTATTTATTTTATCGACCCCAAAAAGGTTAAAGGCAAAGTCGACCTTGGCGGAATTTGAACTCAGAACGTAGCGGCAGACGAAATACCGCTAAGCATTTCGCCCGGCGTGCTAACGATTCTGCCAGCTCGTGGCCTTAAATAATAATAATAATAATAATAATAATAATAATAATAATAATAATAATAATAATAATAATAATAAAATGCGAAAGAAATAGACAGAGAAAAATCCCAGCAATGGCTGAGAAGCTCAGGACTCAAAGCAGAGACTGAAGGATTTTTAATTGCTGCACAAGACCAAAGCCTCCCCACCAGAAATTACCAAAAACACATAATGAAAAGAAATATAACAAGTAACTGTAGAATATGTGGAGATGGACAAGAAACAATAAATCATATTATCTCTGGCTGCCCAGTCCTGGCTAAGAAGGAATATATTCACAGACACGACAGAGCTGGGACCTATATACACTGGAAGCTATGCCAACACTATGGAATAACAACATAAAAAAGATGGTATAAACACACGCCAGAAAAGGTCACAGAAAACGAGAAAGCAACCATACTCTGGGATATGCCAATACACACAGATAGAGAAATTAAGGCAAATAGACCAGATATAGTTGTCAAAGATCATGAAGAAAAAAAATGCTTTCTAATTGATGTATCAATACCAGCAGATGACAACGTTTCTCTAAAAGAAATGGAAAAACTTTCAAAATACAAAGACCTGGAAATAGAGATAACTCGAATGTGGAATCTAAAAACAGAAGCAATTCCTACCATAGTAGGTGCCTTAGGTATAATAAAAAAATATTCAGACAAATACATAACAAAAACACCAGGACTTACAAATATATATAACATACAGAAAATTGCACTACTGGGTACTGCACACATTCTACGCGAAACACTTTCAATACAGTAAACATAAGAGCACCACAGCAAACCACAGCACATACCCAAGGCGCACAGAGCTGCGCTCGGTAGTGAAGTGAAAGCACGTTATAAAAATAAAACTACTGAACAATAATAATAATAGTAATAATAATAATAATAATAATAATAATAATAATAATAATAATAATAATAATAATAATAATAAGTATTTGAAGTGTTCAAAATGTGGGACATGAAGGTAAAAACAATACCAATAATAATTGGAGCATTGGGCATGATAAAAAATCATATGAACAAAAATGTAGAAGCTATACCTGGATCTTCAACACTGCACACTGTCCAAAAAATAGCCATGCTAGGAACAGCCCACATCCTACGCAAGACACTATCAATCCTATAATACAACCTAAGCAAAACAACCCACAAATGTAAGACACACTATACAGCATTTACCCACTAGCAAGTTAGAAAAACAAAGCTTCACACACTCAACACACAATACAAGCAGTAACACAACAAAAGAGAGCAACACGCGTCAAGGAGAAAAAACTAACACAATACAATACCGAGAAGAGTTCTCACACTCTCAGCAACAGAAAAAACAACACACAATGCTGCACACACCCCAGCAACACGGAGGTGTAGCAATAGATATTTGCCTCAGTCTACCAAATATTGAACAGTTAATAAAAATGGTTTTAAATTTTGCTACAAGGGCAGCCTTTTTTTATGGGTGGAGGACTAGTCAATTACATCGACCCCCAGTGTTTCATAGGTATTTTATTTATCGACCCCGAAAGGATGAAAGGCAAAGTCGATCTCGGCGGAATTTGAACTCAGAACGTAGCGGCAGACGAAATACCGCTAAGAATTTTAGCGAGCTAACGATTCTGCTAGCTCGCAACCTTAAATAATAATAATAATACGGATGCAGTACCAGACAGTGGCTCTAATGGCTACTGGTCTTAATTGATTGGAAGTGTTATCATGTACATTGTTTTGTCTTGGTATAAAAAGATGGACCACAGCAAATATTCTGCTCAATACCACAGATTTGCTTGTCAGTTGTTTGACCTTAACCAGTTGAGCATGTCCCTTGGTGGCTAACGATATGTGCATCTCTGATCATAAGCAGAAGTATTGGGTGAGCATCATAGCCATGTGTTGAGAGGAATTCTTTGGGGTTTGAATAATTCACCTTTGGAAACATGGGCGTTTTGCTCAACATCCTTAAACAAACTTATTCAGGGACCTTTTGAGTGGGATGGGTTACCCGATCTGAAAAAATTCTAACTGGGCCCCACCTGCGAGGTCATGCGCTGTTTATCTTGATATGAGATCACCATGTCGCGCACATATGGTTGTGATGCATGTGCCTGGTGTACCCTTATCAGACGTGTAGTCATGATTGGGTTTCGTATATTTTACCCCAGTGTCACCTTGATGGCATGAACTGCTCTCTCGCTCATAATAATAATAGATGCAGTACCAGACACTGGCTCTCATGGCTTCTGATCTTAACTGATTGGAAATGTTATCATGTAAATTATTTTGTCTTAGTGTAAATGATGGGCTACAGCAAATATTCTACTCAATACCACAGATTTGCTTGTCAGTTGTATGACCTTAATCAGTTGAGCATGTCCCTTAGTGGCTGACGATATGTGAATCTCTGTTCACGAGCAAAAGTAGTTGGGGAGCATCATATCCATGTGATGAGAGGAATTCTTTGGGGTTTGGATAATTCACCTTTGGAAACATGAATGTTTCGTTCAATATTCCTAAACAAGCCTCATTCAAGGACCTTTTGAGCAGGATGAGCTACTCGACCTGAAGAAAATTCTAACTGGGCCCTACCTGCAAGGTCATGCGCTGTTTATCTTGATATGAGCTCACCATGTCGCGCACATATGGCTGTGATGCATGTGTCTGGTGTACACTTATCAGACGGGTAGTCATGATGGGTATAATGGGCTTCGTATATTTTACCCCAGTGTCACTTTGATGGCATGCACTGCTCTCTCACTCAATAATAATAATAATAATAATAATAATAATAATAATAATAATAATAATAATAATAAAAATAATAATAACAACAACAACAACTCCTAAATTATCTTGGTGGTTAGAGGCTTAATTTTTGCCAAAAGAAGTACCTAGCATTCACAACCAACCGACTATGTTGTTTTCTAGTCTATGTTGTTTTCTAGAAAGTAATCAATCTGGCTTGTGTGCCCTCAAAATAGATAGGCGAGTGGTTGCTTCCTAACGTTTGTGTTGCAAATTACCATGTTAATTGCATCACGTAAACTTTTTCCCTTCTCATTACTAGACCAAAAGTTGTAACCCCATGTACACCACGAAATCCATATACATATATATATATATAATGATAGATAGATAGATAGATAGATAGATAGATAGATAGATAGACTTACATGAATATATGTATATGTGGAGATTTATTTGTTTATTTACATCTATTTCTTTATTGCCCACAAGGGGCTAAACAGAGGGGACAAACAAGGATAGAGAAAAGGATTAAGTTGATTACATCGACCCCAGTGCATAATTGTTACTTAATTTATCGGCCCCGAAAGGATTAAAGGCATAGTCGACCTCGGCGGAATTTGAACTCAGAACGTAACGGCAGACGAAATACCGCTAAGCATTTCCCCCGGCGTGCTAACGTTTCTGCCAGCCCACCGCCTTATTTACATCATTGACTGTCTGTCTGTCTGTCTCCCGCTCTTTCTCTTTCTCTCTCTCACTCTCTCTCCCTATATATATACATACATACATGTATACATACATACATATATATATACATGTACGATGTCTGGTCAATAAATATCCGGACTGTGCCATAGTAATGAAGCTAAAGCACGCAGAGTAAAGCCGCTTGATACAGATTGAACTTGACCTTTGATGTGCATGTGCACAAAATTCTAGCTCATTTCCGCTGTTTACAGCAGTGCTTCGTAGTGACATGTGTAAGGTGTAATCGTCGCATTGACCATGACAGTAAGTTGTCATGGCGATACCTGCTCAGAGGCTTACGCAAAGTTGCAAAAAGTGTATGGAGAGGAGTGTATGAGTCGCATACAAATATGCGAGCGGTCCAGACATTTCCAAGATGGTTGAAAAAATTTCGATATTGACGCACGTACTAGGAGACCTGCAACAAGCAGAAGTGAGTGAGTGCACCTGTGAGAGGAAATCGTCGAATTACCATGCGTGAGTTGTCAGAGGCTGTGGAAATTAGTTACGATCCAGTTCAGTCCATTATTACTGAAGATTTGGGTGTGAGGCGCGTGTCTCCCAAGTTTGTACCAAAACTGCTTTCAGCTGACCATGAGAACACTCGGATTTCAGTTGCACAAGATCTTGATTGTGTCAAGAA
>NC_142934.1:38269498-38281998 GCF_046866305.1 Octopus bimaculoides
TCATGACTTCAATTCTTACATTGAACATGCAACCCAAGCACTTCTTAAGCTCGCCATTCACTTAAAACATGAAGTAATTTCAATAAAATATGTCATAACAAAAGCCAAAACCAAAGTATTTTTTCATATTTTCATGTGTCCGTCATAGTTCAACATTTATAAATGTTGAACTATGACGGACACATGAAAATATGAAAAAATACTTTGGTTTTGGCTTTTGTTATGACATATTTTATTGAAATTACTTTATTGAAATTATTTATCATTTCTTTTTCCTCTTATCCTTAATCGTTTTATGACATCTCCATTGCATCCCACAATTCCAAACCTGCTATAATAAATTTTTTCCTACACCCCCAC
The DNA here is from genome assembly GCF_046866305.1 of Octopus bimaculoides. Taxonomy (NCBI): domain Eukaryota; kingdom Metazoa; phylum Mollusca; class Cephalopoda; order Octopoda; family Octopodidae; genus Octopus; species Octopus bimaculoides. The sequence goes on from NC_142934.1 coordinate 38,269,859, forward strand.
TCCGGTCAACTTATGATCTAGGCTAGCAGACTCCTTCTCACTCGGATCACTGACCTCAGATATCCTATTACACACTTTCAAGATCTACATTCTTAACTTAAACGTCCAACATAGTTGGTCATTCTCCCATTTCACATGGGATATTCTTTTGTTTTGTAAAATTACTTCTCATCTGATTATTACAGTCTTTTATAATGATGTAATGTTCTCATTCTTCTATTAAAGGTTACGTAAGAAACAGCTGTAATGAGCTGACAATTATCCATCGTATGTTATTCATTCGATATGTGTGTGTATATATATATATATATATATATGTGTGTGTGTGTGTGTGTGTGTGTGTGTGTGTGTGTGTGTGTGTGTGTGTGTTAGGGCGGCGACCTGGTAGAATCGTTAGTCCTCCGAGAAAAATGCTTAGCATTTCGTCCGTCTTTACATTCCGAGTTCAAATTCCGTCGAGGTCGACTTTACCTTTCATCCTTTCAAGGCCGTTAAAATAAGTACCAGTTGAGCACTGGGATCGATGTAATCGACTAAACCCCTTCCCACCAAATTACTGGTCTTGTGCCAAAATTTGAAACCAATATGTGTATGTGTGTTACACACAAATACACACACACCCGTATATATGCACTCGCACACACACACACACACACACACACACACACATACATACATACGCCCACAAACGCATAGGCACACACCAATACCAACGCACTCACACACACGTCATATTGCTTTTCGATCACTAAATTTAACTACTATTACCCACCCGTTTGCTCCATTTCCTCACACATATATTCACATAAACACAAACATATACGCATACAAATACTACCACACACACACACATTTACTGTCTTCACACTCTCCTACCCTCAAAAACCACTTTCTCTATATCTCTCTACTTTCGGTCAGTTATTTTTCCGCCATGTAACGACACACGTTTTTCTCTCGGACTATTCTTTTCCTTCTCTCAAGTCTTTTTCCTTCTATTCTTGACGAAGAGCCATGCTGGAAACATCACATCCCTTTTTTTTCCATCTTAAACTTTTTGATTTGACTATATGTGTATATCTTTGTAACGGAGATATGTTGCAAATAAATGAAGGAAGAAAAATGTTAGTTAGTTGAAATGGTCCTTTATTTTCGTTACAACCATCATTACAACGCAAGATACCACTTTGGATTGTAGTTGTACACGTTATTTATTGTTCTGCTATCCATTCTGTAGGTAGTGAAATTCATCTATGATTGACTACTAGAGAGAGGGAGTTGAAGAGAGTCAGACAATTAGAAAGAGTAAGAGCTGTATTGTCACGCGTTTATAAGCCATAAGTGAAGGGAGAAAAATAGTTGCCCTTTGATCAGGGGCCTAGCGACCAAAGAAGGAGAACCGCTCTGGGGTTCCGTATTTATATCTTTATTATCTAAATTAGGTCAGGATGGACAAATGCTCTTTCCTCTGTAATCAACCTTAATTCAAGTCTGACTTGAAAAGTTACAGGTCACATCTTACTCTCAAATGTCCTAGTGCAAAAGGTGAGTCTTTGGTAAATTGTTTTTCCGAGGTAGGTGGAGCTACGTGGAATGATAATTATGTTTTGTGTATGTACGTCAGGGAAGCTGATTCATTGGTGGTGGGTGATACAACAGGGCAAGAAGCCAATATGTTTGTTGCAAGTGTTGATGGAAAGATATCATACTATGAAATGTTTCAGAGTTCAGTCAATCGTATAAAACTTTGTTATCAGGTGTACTCAGTTTAGGTGTATTAGATTCAGGTCATGGGGTTGTTACTATACACATTTGGTTATCGTTGTGTCTTAGGGTTCCCAAAAGAAACACTGACCTTACAAACATACGTGTCTTATATCCTCCTCTTTCAGCCCACCTGTACTCCTACCTCCCAGACGTACATAGACAATTATCATCACATATAGCTCTACCTACTTCAGAAGAAAACAACTTGCCAGATACTATGTAAAACCAAAATAAAGTGTACCATAATCCAACGAAGGCTACCAGGCCAAAACTTCGAAGTCACCCCTCTTCTTGTAAAAGTATAATAAATGTGTATCCCACAAAAAGTATTGAGTAATTCTTCGGTCTGTGCTAAATTGTTTTTACTATAGATATAAACACATGGGCGCGCGCACACGCACACGCACACGCACACGCACACACACACACACAACGTGCATAAAAGTCTTCCAAAATACCGTTTTCATTATAGTTATACGTTTGTAGTGAAAGAGCGTGGCTTAGTGGTTAGCGTATTCTGCATAAGATCGTGAGTTCAGTTCACAGCGACGTGTTGTGTTTATTGAGTAAGACACTTTATTTCAGAGTAGTAACTGTATTTCAAAGGACCAGCTTTGGCACATTCTGCGTCACACTGAATCTCCTTGAGAACGAGAACTACATCAAGAGTGAACGTGCCTGTGTAGTGCTCAGCAACTTGCATGTTAATTTCACGAGCAAACTGTTCCGTTGATCGGATCAACTGGAACCCTTGTCGTCGTCTCCGAAGGAGTACCAGTTTTTTTTATACGTTCGTATGTTTCAATAAAAGACTAGTTCCACGTTCACTTTAACAGATAAAGGGAAAAACTCAAGTGTATGATTATATGAAATGTTACTACATACCAGTTTAAAGCATTTTATATTTCATCAATTTATAATTGATTCTGTTTATTCCAAGCATTAAAAGTCACTACTTATAAAGTTTTGAGTTTCTTTTTGTTGTCAGGAATTAAAACTCCTGATTCGCTACGAAAAGATTTGGAAACTGCTTTAAAGAAAAAAGATGTAAACTTTTTGGAACAAGCAATAAATGAATGCAAAAGTAGTGGTTTTGCAGAACTTGATTCTCATATAGACGCTGCTCAAGAAACATTGGAGAACTTGAAAAATAACCTGAGAGGTTCGTTACCAACTTAGTCATTGATCAGTTATAAATGTATGATGCTATTTTCCAATATAATATCGCAAATTTCTAATTGTATTTGATATCTGAACACAGCATCAGTATAGAATTTAAGGAAAACACCCTTCGTTTTAAAATAAACTTTCTGTACTCGTTTTTAACCAGTAACTTTGTAACTAATTGTAAAATATATAATAAATTTGCGTTAAATTTCGCTGAACTGAAAAAGTTGTTTTGCAGTTAAAGCAAGTGGGGATTAAATTCAGTAAGTTTAGAGTATCTGAAATATTTCAGACATCAACTTAAAATACATTTACATGAACTAATTTTAATTTAGGTAGTAGGTGATAGATAGCCTGAAACATTTTTCAAAAGTTAGGTCCAATCATTTGTGAAATCGTGAAAATTTGAAAATGTATCCGGCGTATGCTAAACAAGTGAAAGCTCGCCACGTATAGTCGAGATTATATATTTGCAATTACTCTATACAATTAGTTTTGTATAAATTCCGTTTCTCCAAATATTTTGAATGAAATTTGTTGTAATTTAATATAGGTTAGGTAAGCAGTTATGCGAAAAGGAAAATTGGTAATCTGCAAAGTAATCGTTGTATCAACGAAGAGCTTCTCTTCAAGTAATATCTTCAGAAGTGAATTGAAACAAAGCTTCGATTCGTCCATAACATTCACACCTACACACACACACACACACACACACACACACACACACACACACACACACACACACACACACACACACACACACATACACACACACATACACACACATACACACACACAAACACAGACATATAAGTGTGTGTGTGTATATTTATTGATTGATAGATATAGATATATATTAAAAACCTAAATATTATCTTAAGTCGAGAATAAAGTAAGCGTTTTACATTAAATCTAATTATATTAGATGATAACGCAAAATTGAAGTATTGTTAAATAGGTTCTAGTTTTCACTTGTTTGTGATCATTATTATTAATGCATATCTAACACCAAAAGGAAATACTCTCAAAAACCTGCAAAGTCAAATTCGCACGGCGATAAAACACAAGAATAAACCAAGATTAGAAAGACTTGTAGACGAGTGTGAATCATCAGGATACGAAGAGCTACAACCAGACATTTTTATTGCAAAGGAAATTTTGGAAGAGCTTGGAAACACGCGTGAAGGTTAGATATATTATAATCATAGTTCACAAAGAGAGAGAAAGGGAGAGAGAGAGAGAGAGAGAGAGAGAGAGAGAGAGAGAGAGAGAGAGAGAGAGAGTGAGAGAGAGAGAGAGTGAGAGAGAGAGAGAGAGAGTGAGAGAGAGAGAGAGAGAGAGAGAGAGAGAGAGAGAGAGAGAGTAAAGGACAGTTTACTGAGGGGTATTATATAACACCTTGCCATTTTGTGTTTGTGTGTGTGTATATATATAGACTGATATTAAAGAGTTAAGGAATAGAGTAGCTAAAATCCGGGATACATATGTTTCATAGGTAGCAGAACCTCGGAAGCGGTAAATATCCAAGCGAGGTGTATATCACAGGCTACTCTTCAGGCAAAGAGTATATTGATTAAATGAAGTTTACATTGTCGTTAGAATGCCCAAGTTAACACACGGAGGATTCGATATATATATATATATATATATATATATATATATATATATATATATATATATATATATATATATATATATATATATATATACATACATAAGGATATCCGCTATTGCAAAAGACGTATTTTAGTAAGTTGGCAATCAATTTGTTGAATGCAAATTAATAATGTTGTTAAAAACGCCAGATTGACTAACTTTCTATAATCGTTGTAACTCTTTAGTCACTTATACTTTTAAATCTAAGAAAGTTCATCGCAGCGTCCATCGTTATTTGATATCGTAATCCCTCGACTATCGCAGGTGTTACGTTCCAAAATCCCTTGCGATAAGTGAAAGTATTTTCACCTATTGCAGTAGAAACAGTATTGTTCTGTATATTTTAAAAAATTATTTTTATAATTTGTATATATTTATTTTATTATAAATGCCAAAACAGCACCACAGAGAAACCGACGTAAGTTTAAATAATAAACCGTGAGCGGTAGGTGAACCGCAATACAGAACCGCGATATGGCGAGGGATTACTGTATTCCACTCAGTCCAAATTATTTTACCTTTTGTGAGCAGAAATGGTGTAGTTACGAATTAAATGTCTTGTAGTAAATATGTGTGTGTGAATACTTGCATTTTATTAAGATACTTCTGGATATGTCATGCCGATGATTTTTAAAAAGAATGAAATAGTGTTATATCTTCGTAATAAGATAGCGACAAAAATAAATAATGAACAAACAAATAAAAATGTATTCTTCGCAACTTTTCCTTATAATTTCTGAATTTCAAATTCAAACTTCTAACCCTACCAAATATTATGAAGAAATGATTATTTTCCTTGCATTATGGTACTCTACTGTATATATATATATATATATATATATATATAAATGTGTTCGTGTGAATGCGCGCACGCACGATTTTACTGTATTTTTACCGGCTGATAGTAACTTCAAAGCTTCGGCTCAAAAATGCAACTTATCAGAAACTTAAATGCGACATTCGGCTTTGGATACTATTTTCTTTACATCAACAACATAAATGGCTGGGCATGTTTCTTCATTCTATTGTTTTACTCTTAATTTATTGGAATGCGACAACATTGAATTACTGTCTTCAAAGATTTAGTCGACCAAGGCGATCCACGTGCCTATACTTTTAAGTCTGGTGTTTATTCTATCGGTTTTCATTGCCAAATTACTGTGTTGCAGTAAGCAAATGAACACCGTTTGTTAAGCGTTGAGGCACAGTTTGCATCTTCAAATTTTACTCACAAAGCATTGATTAAGTCTGGACATTTGCCCAAGAAGCCTCGCAATGGGACGAAACCCGAAACCACATTGTTGTGAAGTGCACTTCTCAGCTATGCAGTCATACCTTCGCCTATACATATATGAATATACTTACACTAGTTTCCTTATAAGGATTGATAATTAATCGTTAAACATCATTGACTTTCATTTTCTCAGGAGCGAAATCTCCGGATCTCTTTCACGACCGGCTCAAATCATCATTAAAATATCAAAATAAGCCAAGAATGGAGAACGTGATATCTGAAATGGAAGGAGCCAAATATCCCGAGTTATTTAACCAACTTCATGAAGCTAGAGCATTTCTGGATGCATTATCAGAGGGTGATAAAGGTTAGCAAATGCTCTAAAAGCGCCAACAACATTTCAATGTCATGTATTAATCTGGTTAATAAACTTGTCGTTGAGACAAGTGTATTATGAAAATAAATGTGTATTCATGAAAAGGAATCTAATTTGTAGTAATGATAATTAAAATGACTGTATTAATCTTTGATATGTAAGTATCTTTGTATCTTTGCTGTAAAAGTTCAACATTCATGCATACATAATCATAGCAGTGTAATATACAATAAACTGTCTTTCGATGTCATGGTTTAATCTTTTCACACACACAGTATCTAGATATCAACTTTGATATTGTATTCAAGAGTTGATAAAATGTGTTATCTGGTTGATAGGATTATCGGTTGAATATTTGCGTGAAGCCTTGAAGAAAGCAATGAGAAAAAAAGATAAAGAAAGTCTAGAAGAAACCATTGAAAAATGCGTAGAGTTCAATTATCCAGAGTTAGAATCTGAAATACACCATGCTAGAGATATTTTGGAACTTATGCGCACTGGCCGAGCAGGTTAGAATTTCTTTTGTACATTAAAACAAAAAGTATTTATATGGTTATTATGTAAAGTAATCATTTGGGGAAATGATTGTAAATTATCTTTAGAGATCACTGTTAAATATATTTAAATCAACGTATGTATTTCTAAAAATACATAATATAAGTTTTTGCCATCGCTAATGTCGAGAAATTTATTTGAAATTTGTTTTGTAAACCGAATATTACGTGTGTGTTTATGTGTGTGCGTGTGCATGATCGTGCGGGAATACATACACGCATGTATACATACATGCATACATACACGCACAGACATATGGTGATCTTTAGACAGCTGATGATAGGAATATATGTTTGATATGCTAATATTGACAGTATGTATTTGAACGATCGTTTTTGTTAATTCTTTTCATTTTACTAATGACAGTTTTTCTGTCTTCTGTGAGTCGGTATCTAATTTCCTCATCGATTTGTGATGGTCTGTGAGTTGAGCGTATGTTGATAATTGTAGCCTCAAAGAGGAAGTGAATGTTAAAGACTAGTTGACAAGCGATTTTGCTATGTACCGATCCGTATGTGCGCGCTGGAGTTAAATGAAGATACAAATTACCAAGTCATGATCCGAGAGAAATGTTTTTCAATTGTGCTATTTTGGATAGTGATAGCGTAGTATTTAACACTAAGTCGAAACATTTCTTTGTGTATCGTTGACATGAGCACGATTTGGGACACATTTGAACAGTATCTTTACTGCGGCCGTTTGGGGGTTGAGATGCAAATTCCTTGTTTCATATTATTTTTAGATTAATCTACAAAGGCTGGAGTATGCTTAGTTCACACACACACACACACACACACACACACACACACACACACACACACACACACACACACACACACACACACACACACACACGTGCATGAGATAAATGTTAAATATTAGAAAACCAAACTGTGAGAGAAATAAGAATGTACACGCAATCCTTATATGCTTTCAATAAGCAAAAAAAAAAAAAAAACGAAAAATTTAAGAGTAATTTTACAATTTGTTTGACCGCTCCTCTCAGAAGGCATACTTAGTTTTCTTCCACAAGGAACATAGAATACGTACGGAATATATATATCTGTCATAATTTCCCTTCTGATTGCAAGGGGTAACTTAATTTATATATCTACATTTTAACAGCTTGTCGTTAATTAAACGATATATTTTCCCTTCTCTATGAATGTCTGTATGCATGAATGTGTGCATGTATATTCATATATTATATCAATTAAATGTCGTAGACTTCATCATTTTTTTTGATTTTGGCAACGTTTAAATTTATCAATCAATCTGTCTGTCTGTTTCCCTTTGTGTATTTGTCTCTCCCTCTCTCTTTCTCTGTTCCTCTTTCTTTCTCTCTCCCTCTTTCTTTCTTTCTCTCTCCCTCTTTCTTTCTTTCTTTCTTTCTTTCTTTCTTTCTTTCTTTCTTTCTCTCTCTCTCTCTCTCTCTCTCTCTCTCTCTCTCTCCTTCAATTTGTCTTTTTCTCTGAATATGTCTGTGTATGCCTTTATCCAAGTTTTTGCCTGTCTTTCTGTGACTGTCTTTATGTACATCCCTTGTCTTTGACTGCATCTCTTTATGCTGTCAGTTTCTTTCTGTTTGTCCGTGTCTCTCTGTTTACCGGTCTGTGTCTTCTTTCTTTCCTTCCTTGAAATACATATGTACAGTAATATAGATTTACAACATTTCTGATATATGGTAAAGAGTGCATAGAACAGATATAATTGAGAATAAGGAAACTGTTTTCATATCTGATATATGGAATTCCTAATCCACCAGGTTCTAAATCACCATTTGCTTTGCGGGAACAACTGAATAAAGCAATAGATCAAAATGACATTGCTGCTTTACAGAAAACTATTGAAGAGTGTGAAGAAACCGGATATGCCGAACTTGGATACGACTTGAGTCGAGCGAGAGATAAATTGCATAGTTTAGGATGTGGTAAAGGAGGTTAGCTATATTTTCTAGTATTTCCTATCTCTTAAAACACCTATTATAAAATGCATTAGCAGTCAGCAATTTTTTCTATCAAGTGGCATTATTGGAATTTTAAAGTACATTAAAATTTGTAATAAATCAGCTAATTACAGACACAAGTTTGCAATAATGATAAAAGAATATTGTACTTTCTGATGACAGAAACAAAACAGACCTCTAAGTGAAATTCTTTGTTGTGAGTTAATAGTGTCTTTAAATTTTACTTGGTCAAAAATAAAGAGCTAGAAAGCAGTTATCGATCATTTTAAATGTGAGGAACTCTTTTAGTTTACCTTATAAATATCTAACGCCGCAGAACTCATGGTAAAATATTGGGCATGCGAATCGATATGGCTCAATACATAACGGCTTTCAAATAATTAACCTCAAATGTCATGTTGATACGTTTTCTTTGATTTAACTTTATGATTTATAGATAAAATTTAAAGCTTTGTTTCATTTTATAAAAGGCATATATATATATATATATATATATATATATATATATATATATATATATATATATATATATATATATATATATATACATATATATATATGTATATATACATATATATATATATGTATATATACATATATATATATACATATATATATATGTACATATATATATATATATATATATATATATATATATATATATATATATATATATATATATATATATATATATATATATATATATATATTGTGTAAAGGACCGTGGGTAAGGCTAGAAAAATACGAAGTAAATGCAGGGCAAATCCCAAGAAAACGAATATATGAATTAATGTAGGCTTACCTTGCATTCAATATTTCGGGGTTATGACCTGATTTTCAAGAAATTAACGAATGTTGCTGATATATATATATATACGATTCTTAATTCATTCCATTAATCAGGTACACAAATACCCGATTCGTTTCGTGAAAAACTAAAATCCGCAATGAAGTTAAATGAGAAGCAAAAACTAGAAAAAGTGATTAACGAATGTGTAGCTGCAGGATTTTCGGAACTTCAAACAGATATCCATGAAGCAAGGGATATGTTTTATGTTCTTGGTGGAGGTGTTGGAGGTACAACAGCTATCATAATTTTCTTTCACACAATTTTTATGTTTTGGTATAATTTTAAGGGAAAACAAAATTAATTTAATTTATGCTCTTTTCTTTCTAAAAGTCTTAGTCAATTATTAAGTCATGTCTCAAAATATGTTTTTTTTTCTGTATAACATTACCCAGTATTGTTTTTATCAAATTTCGTGGACTATAGAATCTTTATAATCACCAAATTTATAATAATAACACAGTAAATTTAGCTTTAAATGAATTCAGTAATTCGGCATATTCTAATATTTATAGCATGTAAATCAATTTTCAGAGTACTAATGTTTGAACAATCCTTACGCATACAGCAAATAATTTTAGTAAGCTTTGATGGTTGTCAATGTAAAGTAATATAATTGCTAGGTATTGAGACTCCCCAGAAATTACGCGAAAGATTGAACTCAGCAATAGAAAAGAAAAATGTTGAAAATCTTAAAAGTGCTATTGCAGAATGCGAACAGATTGGTTATCCAGAACTTGGAGCGGAATTGTCTAAGGCTCGTGATACGTTGGAAAGCTTAGGTGGTGGCCGAGGAGGTTAGCTTAAAGATTTTCAATACTGTGTTTTGAAATGACATTAAAAGAAAAAAAGTAAAAGTGGTTATAAATTTCTTTTTTGATGACTATTTCCTGGATAAATTGAATATTACTTAAAAGGTAGACATTTGTAAAGAAGTTTATTAAATAAAATGGTCAGACGAAGATAAAAATTTCAAGCGTAAACAGTCGTACAAAAGATTGGATTTTATTGTAAATAATATCTAAAATTATTTATTATTAAATACGTTAGATAAATTTTAAAATATGTATATTTTAATAAGATTTATCGTTCATTTACTGTAATATAATCCTCGAGATCCATATTTTGTAAATCAGGAATCAAATCCCCTGATGAATTACGTAAGAAATTAATGGCAGCAAGAAACAATGACGATAAGTCAGAGCTTGAACGAATTATTCTTGAATGCGCTGCAGCTGGAATGCACGAATTAGATGCTGATATACAGGAAGCAAGAGATAGCTTATATATGTCAGGAGCAGCACTGCAAGGTCAGATAATGTTTATCTAATAACGAACTTATTTATTTGCTTTGATTTGTGGTTCATGAATTATTGCTGAAAATAGAGCTGTCGAGATGTTTGGTAAAAAAAACCCAAAAAACAAAAACAAAAGAACATCTTTATTACTTTTTATTCTAGTATTCATATTTTGAAATTCCAATGATCTATGTCCATGCTAAAGTACTTTTATATGCGGACAGTACTTTCATAAATGATTTAGTTACATAATTTCCAAATGAACCATTGTGAGACATATATTACAGAAAACATTGTCGAAAACTATGGGGTGCCCGACAAATAAATAAAAAAAATTCAACATTATTTTCATTCACTTTTTAGTACATTTTGTTGGGGATTGATATATAATTTTTAAAATGAATATATATTCCAATTTTATATATGATACCATGCATATTTTAAGCATTTTCCAATGTACAGACATATACATGCCCACTCAATCATTTAACTATGCGTCTTTATAGTAAAAATAAATCGTAAATTAAAAAGAATATTATTTGTTATTACAAAATTTATATAAATTTGTGAACGTTTTCTGTTCAGGCCAGAATTATGTTGAAGCATTACGTGATCGCCTGCAAACTGCAATTAGAGACCAGGATAAGAGAGGATTGGAAACTTTAATCTATGAAAGTGAAAATGCTTGTTTACCAGAACTTAGTTTTGAGGTTCACAAAGCCAGAGAAATGCTTGAAAAATTAGGAGGTGGTTCAGGAGGTATTGAACAACATGCTATTTTCAAAATTGAGTGATTGGTTTGACATCCTATTTGTATTTTTCATATGTTATTAAAATCCTTGCACCATTCAACTATCTGCTGATGTCTCAGATAAAACAGGTGATTAGAATAAATTATAGGATTATCAATAAAACTTAAAATTAGTAAACAATAATCGTAATAGTATCCAATTTATGACAACAAATTCTAATAGTGTTGTGTTAAACATGGATACCACAAATTCCGCAACTTTCTCCAGCTTTTCGGGATATTCCAATATAGTAATCCGATGCATCTTAGTTGCGTTATTAAAACGAACTTGTAGTTCCATTATGTTTCTAAAATGAATACAAAACATCTTTATTTTGGCGAATCCGTATAGGACAAAAATATATTTGACGGCATAGCAGAGCTGCGAATTCACGATATATCTATTTCTGGAAAGTTTTCAATAAAAACAAAATTACTAACTGTGACTGTATGAAAGCCATTTATTGCTAAAAATGAAGACGATGTC
>NC_142934.1:38286998-38291998 GCF_046866305.1 Octopus bimaculoides
GAATTACTTTAATTAAGTAAATGGAATTAAATGACAGCCACTTTTAATAAGTATTGCTCTATTAGAAAAACCTGATCTAACACTATATGACAAATGAACACTATATGACTATTCTGTTGTTTCCATTTTAGCCAACAATGTCGGCAAACCCATATTGTAGATACTGTATCTTCTGCTAATTGAAGGGATTTGAAATGCCTTATGTAACTAATACTCTTGGGATAAGCAGAGGAAACATATCCCCAATTCTATTCCTCTCAAATCTGAAGACTAATGATTGAGTATATATCAATGCTATTAATGACGCTACATTGGTGGAAATGGTGGAGACTTTAGAACACCGAACAATAAATTACAGTATTTTAGTACTGTCAATGTCGCTTTTGTATTTAAATATTGCCATCGTGATTTACTTTGCTTTTACACCGTCGAGGGTGGGATGTGATCGTGATTTAGTATTCATTAGAAATATTGAATTTGTGTACTGTCAAATGTCATAAATATCATTTATATTATTTGATTGGTCCAGGTTCCAAGACATCAGATATTTACCGGAACAAAATAAGAACTGCAATTAAAGAAAAAGATAAATCGGAATTGGAAAAAACCATTAACTCTAGCATAGCTTTAGGCATGTCAGAGTTGGATTCTGAAATACTCCAAGCGAAAAAAGCATTAAAGCATTTGAAACAGGACTTTAAAGGTTACATAAGGAGTCTTTTCATTTATATAACACACCAAAATAATTAATGTGATACTGCAACGTCTCAATATACCTACCTGTCTACGTACCTACGTACCTACCTGCCTACCTACCTACCTACATACCTACCTACCTACCTACCTACCTACCTACCTACATACATACATACATACATACATACATACATACATACATACATGCATATGTATAGAGAGAGAAGTGAAAAAGAGACAGAGCTGAGCCAAACTGTTCTTTTATATATATATATATATATATATATATATATATATATATATATATATATATATATATATATATATATATATATATGCTTGTGTATGTGTGTGTGTGTGTGTGAGTGCGTGTGTTTATTACCTAATTCGAATGAGTATGACCACAGCACTTATAAAATCTTCAAAACTTAGGGAGGACAATGGGAAATATGTAACAATGCAAATGAGCAGAAACTCATCACTTCGACAGTACTGCCTCTGCTTATATCAGTAACACTTTGTAATTTTAACACTTTGTAATTTTAACACTTTGTAATTATTCCATGAAATATATCGTTGCGAAATAATTTCTTCGGTAATAAACACAATGTGTAGGACCGTTGATAAGATTCGAAAAGACAACTCTGTAGACTCGTCTTCTGTAGGCCAGTTTATTTATTGCTTTGTTCACTTTATGAACCAGAAAAAAGCTAAAAATAAAATTTAAAACTCATTTGTGAGTCAGTTTCACTTGTAAAATCTAACGATGGCGTGTACCCAAGCCATTTTAAGTTGTAGTGATTTGAGATATAATTAGATTCTTTAAACATTTAAATATTAAAGAAATGAACCATAGCCTAAACAATGTCTATAGGAATTTCACTGCTATTTAAAACGAAATGGCAATCTAATATACCATGGAAAATTAGGATAGTATCACCTAAGATGCATCTTATTTAACTGTCTATTAGTTATAGTCTGGTTGCTATAAAGTTATTTGACGAAACCTTTTGATTGAGTAAATCACCAGTCCATATCAGTCAATAGGTGTCATACATACTTAAGTTTTAAGATGAATTACACGGTCAATTTCATGTTTCTATGCTTTATACAAAGTTTAGCACATGTTCGCAAGACGATTACAATATGTACTAACGTAAGCATAGAGAGAAATATTCTGTGGTTCAATCAAAAGCTTGAGAAATGATATAATGTTAGGTTACCTGTATATTTTTTATATTCAGTTTACTTTATATTTTTGTTTTTCTTTTCATCTGTTTCTTTTATATTTAAAAAAAAAACTAGAACGTAAACCCGTTGAAATTCTTAGAAGTGAATTACAAGACGCTACGAGAAGCAAAGACAAATCAAATTTGGCAAAGCTTATTGATGAATGTGAAATAGCTGAATATCCTGAATTAAGCATCGATCTATGTAAAGCAAGAGATGTCTTAGAAAGCTTAGGTGGTGGTCGTGGAGGTCAGGATCACGATGATAATTACTTTAAAAGCTTTACATTGTTCTGTATGAACATGCGATATGTTTCATGATTATTGTTTGATAGATATATTCTTAATTTTGACTTAGATAACTGTTCTGTAACAAGATGAAATCAGTTTGCTTTCGATTTAATATCTTTTAAAAGATAAACGATTTGAAGTTCTTTAAATATTGCCAGTCTCATTACTTTCGCTATCGTATATTCAATAATACATTAAACATTAATGAGAAAAAAATTATAAGGAAGAAACTTGGCACATTATAACTTCGTCTTGTTAAATAAACATTCTCAAGAAGCGATTATTGTAATTATATCAACATTTTAATTTTATAAAACCATATTATGACTCTGTTAAAAAATTTATATTTCTCAGGATCCAAAACATCTGCCACTCTTCGAGAGAAAATTAAGACAGCTGAGAAAAGAAAAGATATTGTTGGTCTAGAGAAATGTATAAACGAATGTTTATCGGCTGGCATGTCCGATTTGGATTCTGATATCAGTCGTGCTAGAGATAGTTTACATGTTCTACGTGGGGGATCAGGAACGGCGAAGAGCACTCAAGATTTACAGGGCAAATTGTCGAAAGCAATTTTAAGTAAAAATAAAGAGAGTTTAAGCAAAGCTATTGAAGAGTGTGAAAATACTGGTTACCTTGAATTGAGCCCCTACCTGAAAAATGCAAGAGATACATTAGAAAGTCTTGGTGGAGGCCGTGGAGGTTAGCATTATATATACATTTTTAATTGTCACAGTACAAATATTTTGAAACCAAGAATTTTTTTTCTTTGGGAGAATGAGGGTGACCTTTTATTTGAATTTGTCACTCCTTTAACAATTTTAAAAAAGCAGTCAACAAACACACAAACAGTCAAAATATTCACTTCTCAAATTTACAGAACATTTGTACTGTTTTCTATGAAATTCAAGTTTTTAGCACAGGATTGAAGTTTATACCTTGTACTAATTGAAGTTTATATCTTGTTATACTAATAATAGATGTATTTTAATCAGATATTTTCTGACTTTCTAGCACTTCGAGTAAATAATTCTTTCCCTGTCCGCCCACATTCATGCATCTTTTAAGACGTTTTTGTAACTGTGACCACGATATTTATATTTAAATGTTATTATTAAAGTATAAAACAATATTTATGAATGAGCATGTCTACAAATGATTAATTCTTAACACAATGACATATAATAAGTAATGTAGCATGCAATATATCTCATTAATTACCAAAAACTTTGAAGAAATCATTCCATTCATTGTTCTGCTTCTATTATTAGGCTTTAAGACACCGGAAATATTGCGCCAAAAACTTCAAAGAGCCAGGAATCAGGATGATAAACAACATTTGGAAAAAGTATTAAATGAGTGCATTGCTGCTGGTATGCCAGAACTGGACAATGATATTGAGTTAGCTAGGAATGATCTCAGTTACATAGGATATGTTGTTAGAGGTTAGATCTGAAATTACTATTGTCAAATATAAATAAGCAATTATGCAAATATGTGTATACATATATATGTACGTATACACACACACACACATACAAACATAGCCGTATACCATTTTAATCAATAATAAATTGTTTTTGTTGTAAAACTTTGTGTGTGTATGTGTGTGTGTGTGTGTGTGTGTGTGTGTGTGTGTAGATGGGAAGGTTGCGAGAGGCATGACTGATTCAGTAGGGGGCCAGAATCGTTGACATGCCTGCACTGAATGGTCCTTATTCATTTCGGATGTCACTTGGACAATGGCGGTTTTCAGTGAAGTTAATGTATAGTGAAGAAGTCAATTAGTCTCCCTTTCAACACCCCTATGAACGTTGCAGTCCATGGGATATGAATCTGGCGAGTTTGGAGGCCATAAGTTTAGTGGTACATGATCGTAAAAATTGCCTTACATCTATTCTTGAGTTACATGTGCTTTGTGAGAAGGTGATGGGTCTCGATGAATAGCATATGGCTTTGTATTGTGTACTTCATTCATCTAGGGCTTAACAACTGTATCCAGCATCTCAACATTTTCAGAAGCATTAAATATAACATCTTGTATAAAGATGTGAGTTGGAGTGACATGACCTTCGTCGTCCATCACTCCTAAAACCATCATAGTTGCTGGACACTTAGTGTGCATAGTGTACATCATTCCAGGAACATCAGAAAGTTGTGCACATAAACAACTGTTATTTCTGCTGCTAGACATTTGGTTTTGGTCGAAGTTTTTCTCATCAGAGAAGAGCCAAAGCAAGTTCGAGCGGGTTTTCAATTCTGTTAAGTAAGCGCTTTGCACAAATCAGAATGCTTTCCTGTGTCTATCTTGACAGGAATTGGTCTCTCTTCGGTATATACGAATTGTATCGAATGTCATCGTGCACCACAGTTCTACTGGTCCTCTTCAACACCTGAGATGCTTTGGTCGTGGCCGCATTGATTTTTCAGGATCTCCTTAATAATGCTTTGAATCCAATGAATGAATTCTATAAATGTTTATAATGATCTTTTTTCTTTGATACTGTAAAAATATTCCTTCCAAAGTCTTGCAATTTCCTCCGCAATTTGTGTATAAAAGATCATGCAACATTTAGAAAGTTGATAATTTCAAAATTGTTGTGTTCTGCGCATGTAGTAACAATGACTACATGTCTTATCATTTCTTGTGTTAGCATTTTATCTGCCAGTAGGGTATCTAAAAGAAATAAAGGCGATTTAATTTGTTTTAAGAGAGTAATATACTGATGATTACGTATCCCCACATCCCCCTGCACTCTGTATATATATATATATATATATATA
>NC_142934.1:38296998-38319498 GCF_046866305.1 Octopus bimaculoides
AGCGCCGCTGTGGGTAATACTCTCTGCGAACACACAAAAACTTTTTTCAGAGTTATTTATTTTGAATTGCTAGTATCTCATATCTGATTAACCTTTTATTACGTAACATGCTTCACGATTTTAGTATATATACTTTACTAGTATTTCCTCCTGCGCTCTATATACTTTGGGAATGTGTTAAAGCCTTTTTCGGTGCGACTTTGAATTCTTACTATCGGGTAATTAATTGCATGTTATTACATAACTGACTGCAATTGCTTGGGTTTCAAGGGCCCACAGCTGTTTAACTGTCTGCCGAAGCATCTGAGGAGCCTCGATGGAGTGGATGTAGACGTTTTCAAACGTGAACTTGACCTCTGGCTCGCTGAGATCCCGGATGAGCCAATATCTAGGCAAGAAACTCAAAAGAGGGCAGTAACATCGAACTCCATCCTTCACCAAAAGCCGCTCCGACAAAGCTGGAAAGTGGAAAGATGTTCACACTGGCGGTGCTCCCCTACCCCTCCCCTTCCCTGATACGCTTGATTATTTGAATTTCACTATTATTTCTCTTGATAATTTTTATCTTTTCTCTGTTTATACTTGATCTAATAAGAATAATATAATACACCTAATAATAATAATAATTGATTCCGTTGTATGCATATACATATGTATTCATGTATATATATATATGTATATATATATATGTATATGTAAAAGTGTGTATATATGTATCTATTTATATTTATAACTTAACCTTATGAACTTTCTAAAATTTCTGACGAAGCCAAAGGCACACCCAAGTACCTTCATTTTATTTACCAAATACTTCAGCTGGCAGAAACGTTAGCACGCCGGCGAAATGCCTAGCGGTCGACTTTGCCTTTCATCCTTTCGGGGTCGATAAATTAAGTACCAGTTGCGTACTGGCTCGATGAAATCGACTGCCCCACCCCCACCTAAAATTTCGGGCCTTGTGCCTAGAGTAGAAAAGATCATTTACAGGTATTATCCAATCTTTGTTGATTTACTAATATAATATGCTTATAAGGTTTTTCCTTATATAACGGATATCACCATTCATGAATAACGTGTAAGATGACTTAACCAAATAAGTTATGAACAAAATCCCCTATTTTCTGTGTGTGTGTGTGTGTGTGTGTTTATGTGTGTGCGTGTGTGTGTGTGTGTGTGTGTGTGTGTGTGTGTGTGTGTGTGTGTGTGTTTATGTGTGTGCGTGTGTGTGTGTGTGTGTGTGTGTGTGTGTGTGTGTGTGTGTGTGTACTACTCTACGCAATAAAACCTTTATTCTTAAAATTTCCAAATAAGTCATATGAGACATAAGCCTAATATTTCTGTTTACTAGGAGCAAAAACCCCTGAAACTTTACGCGATGAAATAAAATCTGCGGTTAGACTGAAAGATAAAAATGCTCTGAGAAGGCTCATTGATGAATCAGAGAAATGTGCATATCCAGAGGTTGCCGGTGATCTACGAAGAGCTAGAGATACACTGCAAAGTCTCGGAGGAGGTCGTGGAGGTTTGATATTGAAATATTTAGCTGCATGAATTAACATGAGTATCTCATTATATGCGCTTCTAAATAGTTGCCAAAATAATTGGGTTGTTTTCTTTAAGTAGATTCATTGTTTTGGCAATAAAATTTTGTTTCTATGTATATTGTGACTGAAATAGGCTCTGACATTCACTAATCTATCAAATAATGTAGTTGTCATAAACAATTATAGAACTGTGTGGAAATGGTTATGCAGAGTTCAATACGGTTTCCGTTTCAGTCATTTTCTTCTTTTCAAAGCATTGAAAATAGAAATATGCAGACGGTGAAATCTTAAGTGATAAGTATTTGCGAAAATGCAGTATACACTTAAGGAATTAAGTGTTTTGCGTATCATAGGATATGTACAAACTAGTGGTTGAATCGAGAACCGAGCGTGAAAAGCAATATACTCAAAGATTTAGTTATTCTTTGTTGAGAGAGATATTTGGGACATACCCAATTGCACTCACTTTCACTTTCACTCTCTTCTAATATCAACATTTTATCCTTATTGATACATCTTAATTGTCTCTGTTTCAGTTGATGAGTCTTTATAATTGTTCATACATTTTTCCTACCGAAATTTTATCTCGGATTCATATAACATGGAAGATCCATCTCAGGCACATCAAGTTCCTTATTCGTTTATTAGTACGTTTGGTCATTAGTCTGCTCAGTCAGAGTTGATGTGGGGATTAGCAACAGCAGCCTTGTACTAGACGTTATTCTCTTTCTTTTATAATAACTTACAATATAATAAAAACTATGTAGAAATGCAATGTAAGAGGTTGCCTTGTTTGCTATTGGATTTATCATATTTATTTAAAACAATCACATAATTACTTTAGTCTATAAGTCTAAATTAGCTGTTGAGTATAAAATTCTTCATACGATTATATGATGTCACTATCCTTTATTTTGATTACCAGGAAGTCTAACTCCAGATGACCTTCGTAAGATTTTACAGAATGCTGTTGCACAAAAAGATAAACCTGTAATACAAAGGGCAATTAGTAAATGCATTGCAGTTGGTATGCCAGAACTTGACAATGATATTCTTCAAGCTAGAAAAACGTTGGATATACTCAAAGGAACTTCGGGAGGTTAGCCAAATTTGAAAATCCAAAGCAATTTACTGAATTTTCCAGAAATTGATCACAGAAATATACAAATGACCACCCCCCACGCACGCACATACACACACACACACACACAGAGAAATGTGTATACGTGTGTATATATATATATTTATATAAATATATGTGCACACACAAATGCGTATACATGTGTATTTATATATTTATATAAATATATATGTAGGTAGGTTTATGAATTCATTTTGCAAGATTCTTGATGTGAAATCGTGTGTTGCAACAGGTATTGTTGCATGTCGGGATAGTTGTTTTCTTTTTTTGTTGCCAGATAAAGAAATAAACACACGCACTATATATTTTTTCCACTTCATTCTCTGAATGGAGTAAGTGGAGTAAGAGCACACACGAAAAGGAAACGTGTCGGTGAAGAAGTCACAGGTGTGTGACGAAAGATTTCCGAACAATGGGCATGAGTTGAAATAATAAGATAAGAACAGCAATAAACAAGTGAAGAGAAAATATATAGTGCGTGTGTTTATTTGGCAAAAAAAAAAAAAATGACCGTCCCGAAATACAACAATATATATAGGTATATATGCATGTATACGCGCGCATACATACATACATACATACATACATATATATATATATATATATATATATATATATATATATATATGTGTGTGTGTGTGTGTGTGTGTGTGTGTGAATATACTTATAAATGTAATCAACCGCAATATATTATTACATATCTTATCACATGAAATCATTTTCATGCATTGACCTTAAAAGCATAGTGTTACCGAAACAATTGTAACCATTAATGCAGATGTACTAAATTCATTCTTCGACCCCTTTTTTTACACACACACACACACACACACACACACACACACACACACACACACACACACACATAAAAGAATGATGTATTTATATTCACACAAATATTTTTCCAATCATTAGATTTTAAACCACCCGATGTTTTACGAGATAAGTTAAAGATGGCAATGAGGCAGAAGAACATTCCTGCCTTGCAGAAAGCAATACATGAATGCGAAGCGGCTGAGTATCCGGAGATTGGGACTGACCTCCGAAAAGCCAGAGAAACTTTAGAAAGCCTAGGAGGTGGTCGTGGAGGTTAGCTGTATCCTTTTTTCGTATTAAGATTTGCATGAAGATTATACTCGAAATACAACCCAGAAGTATCTTAAAAGTATCTGTCATATATTATTTAAAGATATACTGCGCACAATATGTCTGCATTTAATATAGTTTCAGTTTTTCATACGGTAATACTTATACGTATATATATATATATATATATATATATATATATATATATATATATATATATATATATATATATAATTGCATACATATAATATGAATATTATTATCTGCATATTATTATAAACTGCATATTATTATTCTCAGCCCATCTGTAAATTGAGTCTAACTCCTGCTGCAGGTGTGTAACATCTCTAGGGTTCTGTATTTTCTGCGAGACTTTCGTATCGTCTGCATAACTAGCAAGGGTGGCTATCCGGGCAGCTGAAGCATATCTGAGAGGGCTACTATGAAAAGCAGTGGTCTCAAGTCAGTGCCCTGTGGAATACCGCTCCCTCTTTGTGTTTTCATTGAGGTGGTTCCATTGGCCACTACTGCTTAACTTCTATCTTTCAGAAAGTCATGTAACCACTCTCCACGTTTTCCAGCTATGCCTAGATCACGCAGTTTGTGGCATATCAAAAGCTTTTGCTAAATCAAGGTATATTACATCCACATTTGAGTTGTTGAGTAAATGCCTCAACACCCAGTTATAGTGCTGTAAGAGCTGGGTCAGGCAGCTCCTACCTGGTCGAAAGCCATGCTGGGTATCACTCAGCAAGATATTTTCTTCAAGGAATGCGATTAGTTTCCTTCTGACTATCCGTTCTATGACTTTGCTGATGTATGAGGTCAGAGAGATAGGCCTAGAGTTTTTGGCATCTGCTCTGCTACCCCTTTATCCCTCCTTCAGCTTGCTTGGCAGTCTGACATTTGCAAGAAAGCTGTGGAAGAGAATCTGTAGAGATTTTGCCAGGGCACGCTTACACGATTTGAAGTGGATTCCTGGGACACCATCAGGACTAGCAGTTGATTTTGCGTCCACCTCATCTATGGCTAATAGTATATCTTATTCGCTAATGTCGATGTATTCCATCGTAACTGTCTCGCTGGTTATAGGTGAAGCGGAAAAGAAATCCACTGGTTTGTTCACTTGTCTGTGTTCCAATGGGGTGGTAAAGACATTTTTGAACTGGTCATTCAGTACGTCACTCATCCTGGTTTGACTATCTGTGAGGGAGCCATCCTTTTGGAAGAGGTGTCCTATATTGCAGCATGCTGACGCTGTTTCTTTCGCATAATGAAAAAAGGCCTTTGGGTTTGGCTTAATGTTTTTTATAACCCAGGCTTATTTGTTTAACCTCTCCCTCACATAGTATTGTTGCAGGCCTTTTTAAATCTCCATCAGTGATGTTTTTAGGCGGGACCTTTCGCTACTTTTGGGATGTTGGTTGAGTCGATTTGCAACTTTCGCCCGTCGACTGATGAGGATCTTCCTCTCCCTTGGAATCTTGTTCTTTTTGTGTTGACCTTGTGCTGTGGGACATATTTCTGGCATATGGTTTGCCCAACAGACATGAGATATTCTAGTTTCATGCCAATGTCTGGTGTGGAGAGACATTTTAACCAGTCCTGTGTGCGGATCTCATTTTGGATCGATTTCCATTCTGCTTTGTAGAAGTTGAGATTAGAGAGATTTGGGGTGCTTCCTGTAGGCTGTATGTCTCTGACAACTTTTGGCCCAAACATAGACAGCTCTGTTATGTTGTGATCCGAGACTAATGTCGGCGTCAATTTCACATCATGAACTATGTCCATATTGTTTGTGAAGCAGAGATCCAAAATGTTATTCGTCCTAATTGGTCTGAGTACAACTTGCTCCATGAATAGGGCATTGGTGAGATTGAGCAGGGACTCCACCTGTACTTGTTTGCAATGAGTCATTCCTGAGACATGAGACCATCGGACCATTTGACATTGTGGAAGTTGATATCACCCATAAGAAATAGGCTCACGTAGTGTTCATTTCTTTTTGCATTTGTTACGAGAAGATTCATTGCGGAACTGTTATTTTAACGAATTATATCTGTTTATAACCCGAAGAGACACATCTGCACCGTCGGATGCTCCTGAACCAGCTGTTAAGTATCCCGCCAGTGAGGGATCGATGCTAGATGTATCGAAACACTTGTAGTGGTTAATAAAAATTCTCGTACCTTCCGTCTCTCATTTAGCATATACATCCTTCCATCCATTCATCCATCCATCCATACATACATACATAGGACTTTGCCTTTCATCCTTTCGGGGTCGAATAAATAAGTACCAGTTACGCAGTGGGGTCGATATAATCGACTTAATCCGTTTGTCTGTCCTTGTTTGTCCCCTCTGTGTGTAGCCCCTTGTGGGTAGTAAAGAAATAACATAAATACATATATGCATATACCCACCAGTCTGGTTAGGCCAGGCCTTAAACTGTTAAGCATATTTGAACTGGTAGCAAGTTTGTGTGTATGTGTATGTATATAAATATATATATATATATATATATATATATATATATATATATATATATATATATATATATATATATATATATATATATGCGTGTGTTTTCGCGCGCGCGTTTTTCACACACATAATGCAAACCACTTGAAGTGACGATTTAACCTCATTTATTCCTGTGTTGGAATAGATCTCCAGTCGATATACAGTGATATATTCTCCCACCACAATAAATCGTATATCGCTGTATTAGTCAACTAATTTAACAATACCTACAATACTTAAAATTTACAAACTATATTTTTTAAACTTCAGGAAGTAAGTCACCTGATTTGTTACGTGAGAAACTGAAGCTGGCAATGAGAAAGAACGATCAAGATTTAATTATGGACAGTATTAATGAGTGCATAGCATCTGGTTTTCCCGAATTAGACGCTGATGTACAGAAAGCGCGTGATACTGTGGGATATTATCAGGAAACTGAGGGTAACATAAACATCATTTATTCATGTGTTTACAATTTGCTTTGGCTTTTGTTTAGTAATACCGTAAATATGCATTTGGAATATATGTCGGAAAAATTATTCATTAGAACATATTTGTTTATCAATCTAGTTGTACAAATTACAAATGGGATGATGAATATATCCCTTAACTCCATAATACTGCCTCAGTGTCATTCCTTAGCTGGGCATCTGGTGGGTTGTGGTGTGTGTGATCTTGGTGAAAAGGGACATTCTCCTGGACGTGTACAAAATATAGGCAAGAGTATTGGTCCTGAATAGATCTGGAAGTTCTATTACAAATGAAATCAGAACACTTAGAACACTACCCGTCTGATAAGGGTACACCATGCACATGCATCACAACCATATGTGCGCGACACGGTCATCTCATATCGAGATAAACAGCGTTTCACCTTGAAGGTGGAGCCCAGTTAGAATTTTCTTCAGACCGAGTTGCCTGTCTCGCTCAAAAGGCCCTTGAATGAGGCATGTTTAAGGAGATCGAACGAAACACACATTTCCAAATGTGTATTATTCAAACCCCAAAGAATTCCTCTCACCACATGGCTATGATTATCTCCTACAGTTTCTGCTCGTGATCAGAAATACAGATATCACCAGCCACTAAGGGAAATGCTCAACTGGTCATGGTCAAACAACTGACAAGCAAATCTGTGGTATTGAGCAGAATATTTGCTGTAACCCATCTTTTCTACCAAGACAAAACATGTACATGATAACACTTCCAATCAGTTAAAATCAGAAGCCATGTGAACAAGTACCTGGTATTGCACCAGGGCATTTATTATTATTATTATTATTATTATTATTATTATTATTATTATTATTATTATTATTATTATTATCATTATTATTATTATTATTATTATTTTATGCTTGACTTTTGTTTTGCATTTGTACAAGTTGGATCCAAGTCTCACCCAGAGACCTCAAGCGACAACAAGTTAGAAGTTCATGTAGGTGTTATGCCTAGGGTACCATATATTTGGATTTGTACAGTTTTGTTCAAGTGAATGTTTAAGAAACCATAAGAAAATTATGTGTTTGCTTTAAAATTTGAGATCACATAGACAGTATTTTACGTAGGATATGGGCAGTTCCCATGAGCACTATCTTTTGAACTTCAGCCATTTTGGGGTTTCCTGGTATCTGAGCTAGGTAGTAATCAGCCCCTTTTGCTAT
This sequence comes from Octopus bimaculoides, assembly GCF_046866305.1. NCBI lineage: Eukaryota > Metazoa > Mollusca > Cephalopoda > Octopoda > Octopodidae > Octopus > Octopus bimaculoides. The sequence goes on from NC_142934.1 coordinate 38,304,957, forward strand.
CATTCCTCGTGTACCTATGACAATAGGTATTGTTTTCGTCTTCAGATTCCACATCTTGCTTATTTCTATTTCAAGATCTTTATATTTGCTCAGTTTTTGGTAGGTCTTGACAAATACGTTTATATCGATTGGGACAGTCATATCAATGAGGAGGCATGATTTTTGTCTGAAGTCTTTCAGTATGATGTCTGGCCTATTTGCGTCTATCTTTCTGTCAGTTTGAATGGTGAAGTTCCAGAGGAGTACAATGTGATCATTTTCAAGTACTGGGGGTGGTTTGTGTTCCCACCAGTTTTTATCATGGGGCAAGTCCAGGTTTTTGCATATTACCCAGTGAATATATTGTGCAGCTCTATCATGCCTGTTGAGATACTCTGTAGGCGCAAGCAGACTGCACATGGAGACAACATGATCGATGGTCTCATTTTGTTGTTGGCATATACGACATAATGGGGAGCTGCGGTTCTTTAATATGTTGGCCTGGTAGTTCTTTGTAGGTAGGCATTGATCTTGGGCTGCTATGATAAACCCCTCTGTTTCTGATTTCAAGCCATAGGCCATTAACCATTGGTGGGTAAGGGATTTGTCAATATCTGCATTATTCACTCTCTTTGGGTATTTGCCATTGAGAGGTTTTCCATACCATTTTTCAGTCATAATATCTAAGGCAGCAATTTTTGCACGGGTTTTCAAGCGCTTAGCTTTTTCTGCAGGTGTTTCTAGTTCGTCTAATTCTTGAATTTGTTTCAATTGGAATTCACTTAGATATTCCTTTGCCTGTTTGTTACTGAGTAAGATGCTTTCTTGCTTTCATGTTTTAAGACAAGTTTTAGCATCCATTATTATTATTATTATTATTATTATTATTATTATTATTATTATTATTATTATTATTATTAATATTATTATTATTATTATTATTATTATTATTATTATTATTATTATTATTATTATTATTATTATTATTATTATGTAGGGTGCAGGATGGGCAAATCGTTAGAGCTTCGAAAAAATGATCTGCACACTCACTCACACATTCACATTCACTTGCTCTCCATCCTTATCCCTCGCTCTCTCTCCCTCTCACCACACACACACACACGCACACACGCACACACACACACACGCGCACACAAAAGTTTCTTTATAATTTCTGCCTACCAAATTCACTCATAAGGCATTGGTTAGCCCAGAGCTATAGTAGATGATACTGGAGGAAAGCATGTGGTTATAAATCGAACCTAATCACACAAACATACCTGGTCTAAGAGAACAACTTTTCCTTAATAGTTTAGTAGTCTGCGTGTGGTAAGAGAATGTTTTATTTTATTTGTCTTTATTAAAATTATTTTATATCAAAATTAATTTCTATTAATAGAAAATAAATAAATAAATAAATAAATAAATACACCAAAGCAAAATGAAAAATATAAATATATTTGTTTCCACCTTTGTTGATGATAATTATTTCAATGACAGATCATAAGTCACCCGAAAAATTACGAGACGAGTTAAATGCAGCAATGCGGCAGAAGGACAGATCAAGTTTAGAACGTTCTATATCTGAATGTGAAGAAGCTGGATATCCTGAGATCAGTTCAGATTTGAGCGAAGCTCGAAATGCACTGGAGAGTTTAGGTGGAGGTCGTGGAGGTTAGACTGCTATGATTTTTTCATTGAAATGTAAAGAAAAACGATATGCAAACGTATGCACATTCTGTGAACATACATGCACTATTCTGTATTTTTGCGTGTATGCCGGTATTAATATCTACGCGTGCGTGTGTGTATATGTAAGTATATGCATACGCAAGGAATTGTGTGGTGCATGGTATCTGTTTATAAAAACATCATTGTAATACCACAGGACGGTTTTGACACTGATATCAAGGTGGTTGTCAGTGATTCCCACTGAATTTACGTTCTGAGGATCAGTGAAATGCATGTATGAATATTTATGTGAGGGGTCGACGTGAAAATATGACAAGAATTTAATAGCATAATTACTGAAATATGAATATAATGTAATTACACAGAAATTAAAGAGATGACACCGGAAAAAACAAATGTTATGTAATGAACTTCATTAGCTTACAACTGCTTCTGCTCTATGATGTAGGAGACTCTTAGTTGAGTTCCAGGATAACATCCTATAGCTTCATCAGAGCCTTGAATATGGAGTGTACTTTATTTGGGAAAGTTACATTTTCAGTACATGCAGGCGTTATAAGTGAGAAAGTTTATGTTTATAATTTTGGAAAGTTCTATCCCAAAGTATTAAAAAGCATGCACATATTGGGAGATATAGGGGTAGACGCGCACACTCGATCATATACATATATATATATATATAGATATAGATATATACTTGTATTCACACAGACGCACACACTCACGCGCGCACGCACACAGACATGTACAAAAATGCATGTATACGCCCGTACACATACGCCTGTACACAAATGTACTCGGACAATCACATACACACAAAGCAAAGATAGGAGTATTAGCGCATGTGTTTATCTATATAGTCACACATGTGTGTGTGGCTTAAGTATGTATATATGTCAATCACCAAAATTGTTGGATTAAGGGGGAAAGAACGAAATGTTTGTTAGGTCATCGAGATTGTTTAAGAGATAAGAAAAGAAACAAACTATTGGGATAAGTAGTGGTTAGCCCAGTTCTTAGACGTTTTTGTGTTTTGACTTCAGAGTGTAATCATGCGTGTCGCTTGACGTTTTAAAACTCGAACAAAACAGAGAATCAATTAAAGAATTTTGGGTGTGTAGACATACAGACACACACACACACACACACACACACACACATATACATACATACACACACACATATATATATATAGCTACACATATACATAACATACGAGGGGATAACCAAAAGAAAGAAACCGGAATTTTGCAATATTATTCACTCAGTTTTACATGTTTACGCTTTTATTGCCTTCAGAGCGTTCTCCATTTGAAGCAATGCATCGATCCAGCCGCGTTTTCCACTGTTCGAAGCAGTCCTGGAACTCTTGCAAAGTGATGCCTTTTAACGCCACCGTCGGCTTTTTTCTTCACCTCTTCCACATCTGCAAAATGTTTTCCTTTAAGAACTTTATTCATCCGGGGTAATAGAAAAAAGTCGCAAGAAACAAGATCGGATGAATAGAGAGGGTGAACAAGTGAGGTCATGCCATGTTTGGCAAAACTTGTCTCACACTCAAGGAAGTGTGTGCAGGCGCATTCTCGTGATGAAACCATCACTCTCCACTTTGCGTTCAGGGCGTTTTCGTCTCACTGCCTCTCGAAAACGCTTTAGAACTGTCAAGTAAAATGTTTGGTTAACAGTTTAACCAAGAGGAGCAAATACTGTGTGGACAATTCCTTTCATACCAATGAAACAAATCAGCATCGTCTTGTCATTGGACTTCACTTGACGCACTTGAATGCTTCCATTGACTTGATTGCTTTTTCGTTTCCGGTTCGTAGCCGTAGCACCAGCTTTTGTCCCCAGTGATGACCTTCGGAAAAAGGTTCGGATCAACTTCTGACTGTTCTTTCAGTTCACAACACGCATGCAGTCGTGACAGTTTTTGATTTTCCGTGAGTAAGCAAGGTATAAATTTTACTGCAATTCTTTTCATTTGCAATTCTTCGCTCAAAATTCGTTGGTAGGAGCTCCAGCATACACGAGTCATATCAACAAGTTCGTAAATTGTTCAACAACAATCCTTCAAGATCACTTCATGAATTTTCGTGATGTGAACGAGGTTAATCTACAAGCTAATCGCCCTTGAACGAGGGTAATCTACAAGTGACAAGTGACCATTCCTAAAGCGTGAAAACCACTTGCAAATTTGTCTTTTGCTCATGGTAGCGTACTTGTAAGCTGTTTGAAGCATGAACATTTTTCAGCCGCGTTTGCCCCAGCGGAGAACAGAATTTCACGGAAGCACGCTGTTTCTTTGTTTCAGCCATCGCAAAAATCGACGAACAAGGGCGAAGCACTGCAAAATAAAGACGTACCACGTGGCAGAAGGACTAGACCTAATGCTGCCGGTCGGCAGACTGATGCCTGAGGGTCGCATCAAGTGGCTTCTAGCGGGGGAAGCCTGAACTACAATGGGCTTGTCCCACAGAGAACGTTTCCGGTTACTTTTGTGTACTCCCATCGGACATCTATACAAGACATATACACATAGACATACATACATATATATACATAACTTACATGCATCCCCCCCCCCCACGTTTTTTTCCGGGTTCATCTCTTTTTATTACCACTCTATACTCATATAACATTGTGTTCTGAACCATATGTATTTTGAGTTCACCAGATTATTAGTCTCGCTAAACCTGAGCGAAATATTAAAATACATTATATTCACATGTATGAGTGTTGCGTGTACATGTATGTGTTTTGTGTGTTTGTGTGTGTATGTGTGTTTGTGTTGCGTGCTGTATGTGTGTTTGTGTTGCGTGCTGTATGTGTGTTTGTGTTGCGTGCTGTATGTGTGTGTGTGTGTTGTAAGTGTGTGTGTATGTGATGGTAGTGTCTTCATGAACAGGTATATTGATGTATACTTTTATGCAGAGTATATTTTTAATATAAATAAAATTGTGCTTGCGTATCGGACTGTGTGAATGTATTTATTAAATAAACCTGATTGTACCTTGAATAAGGGAAACATTCGAGCCAGTATGTAGCATTTTGACATGACAATGCTCACGGAAAGTAAAGGTGTTTTTATTGTCAATATATTTTTGGTTTGTTAGGACTAAAAAATCCTGACAGTTTACGTGGCAAACTGAAGATGGCAGTAAGATGGAAAGATAGACCTCATTTGGAAAGCGTTATAAATGAATGTGTAGCATCGGGTTTTCCAGAACTGGAAACAGAAGTACACGAAGCTAGAGATGTACTTGATCTACTTGAAGGAGGAGTTGGAGGTTAGGTTCACTCGAATATTTTGACATTTCTAAAAGAGTCGATTTGCATTGAATCATAATTGGTAAATTTTTTCTACTTAATGCCGTAATTAATTTTCTTTTTGTACATATTTGAAAGAATTAAAATCTTAAATACGTTTTGGTTCTAAAAACTAAACAACAACTATTATGCAAACAGAGAATTGATGCCCCCAAACAAAATAATGTGAAAATTCTAACAAATACTATCAATAAAAGCGAAGGATCAGATATTTTAATTGGATTAAAATAATTTCATTTAACAATTCCAGATTTATTAGTTTGACATAAATTTTGTTTCGCTGTACATTACACATTGAAGACATGTAAATTTAGTATTAAAAGGTAGGAGCTAATTAGAAATGTCTGGTTATGTATCAAAGAAACAATTTTTATGTGTCATCTGCACATATAATATTAGATTGTTTTCACAATGTTTTTGTAATGTGTTGAATTGCGTGTGTTACAATCTCCACTAGTGAATAACACAGTTAATTTAATATTTGCTTTAATTATACATTATTACTGTTTCCCGCTCTCCAATGTTTATTTATTTTATGATTGCCTCAGGTAATTTTGTAATTTATTTTATGATTTATTTATGATTGCCTCAGGTAAAATGTCACCGAAAGCTTTACGTGATAAACTCAAACAAGCAGTCAACTGGAAAGATAGATTACATTTGGAGAAAGCCATTGATGAATGCGAAGGTGCTGGTTACCCTGAACTGGGTAGCGACCTTCGTAGGGCTCGAACAACTTTGCAAAGCATAGGAGGTGGCCTCGGAGGTTAGCAATTAGTTTCTGCAAATCACATCTATTATTTTTAATAGCGCATTAATTGAATCGTTAATTGCGTATTAATTAAATCGTTAGGAAAGGTTTTCGGTTTAAACTTCCGCTTACAATTTTATTTAAAATTTGTACACATATGTAGTTTTTCATTCTAGCTACCAAAATCACAACCGTTTTGAGATTAGGATTAGGGCTTGGGATAGGATTTTGGGTTACTGTTCAGAGTTAGGATTTAGGGTTAGTATCGCAAAATTTCATTGCAAAAAGTCTGTTTTAATTTTCTTTCGTCAAATGCTTCAAACATTTTCGTCAAATACTTTGCGCGCGTACGCGGAGGCAGGGTATTGTAGTCACTCATCTTAGTTTGTTTGTGTGTTTGATCGAACTTACAAGTTTCCTGATAAGCAAGTGGTAATGTTATTTATATCCTACAACGAACTACTGTACGTCTGATTCGCCTGCCATCATTGAAAGACGTTGAAAACACTTCTTAAATTCAAATTCTACGCAATGTTTTATCAGGTCTATTTTAAGCTGTCATCTTCTTAGGCTTCTAATCCTCTTTTAGTCAAGCACTTACAAAGCTTAATTCAGTTCAATTAAAAAGCATGTGTAAGAAACGCATTGTAAGCCAGAATATGATTTAATGTAATTGTCAATTTTTGCAAAAAGAAAAAAGAAACGGAAAAGAAAAAGCATGGCACTATCAGTAATATCTCCACAGTGTGAAGAGAAAGGTTAGATCTGACTGGCTAAAATTACAAAAAAGTTTGGCTTTAAAGTTTCGTAACATTTTTATTATTTATTTCTTCAGAAATTGTGATTTTCGTAACTGGCATGAAAAACTACATCTGTTCAGAAACTTGCGAATCTGTAAAAATACGTTTGGGGTGGTTTGCAGTAAGAACTTGAGGAATGTTTAGGAAAATTAAGCAAACAGAAATAATAAAATTTTGTATCAATAAATACTTACTTAAACCATAATATGAAATAGTAAAAAGATTCCGTGAATTATTTCTTTGCTTCTAAGTTTTGAAGCAAAACAACCTTAATATTTACGTTGCTTCTGCAAAGCAAGACTGCTTTTTAAAAAGCCATTTCACAGTTATTTAATCAAACTGAAGATATGTTTACAACACAATTTGTCTACAGGTCATTTTCCGAACAGGTTGTTGTCTAACGGAACCTCATACTCTTTAACAACACCGCGTAGATAACTATATTTCCAAATAACGTTTGATCAACTGAGAGTAAAGTGTGAGAATGCTCTTCAGTGCAAACCGTATATAAATAAGATTTGTATAAATGTGACGTACATATGAACATCTACGTGCATATATTTCTGCGTGGTCGTGTTGAGAATTTGTTAAATAGTATTAAAATTTCCTCATTTAGGCGCAGGCGTGGCTGTGTGGTAAGAAGCTTGCTTCTTAACCACATGGTTCCAGGCTGAGTCCCACTGTGTGGCACCTTGAGCAAGTGTCAGGCCGACCAAAGCCTTGAGAGTGGATTCAGTAGATGGAAACAGAAAGGAGCCCGTCGTATATATATATATATATATATATATATATATATAGACACATACATACATGTATATGTATGTATATATATCTATCTATCTATCTATCTATCTATCTATCTATCTATCTATCTATCTATCTATATATATATATATATATATATATATATATATATATATATATATACGTATATATATTGTGTCTTTGTTTGTCATCCATCACCGCTTAACAACCGGTGCTGGTGTGTTTACGTCCTTGTAACTTAGTGCTTCGACGAAAAAGGTCCATGGAATAAGTATTAGGCTTAAAAAATAAGTCCCAAGGTCGATTTGTTCGACTAAAACCTTTCAAGGCGGTGTTCCAGCATGGCTGCAATCAAATTATTAAATTAGAGAATAAAAGAATAATCACGTTCAAAACAATTATACCTTGAACAAGGGACCGATAAACACTTATATTGAACACAAGCACGAATAATTTCTATTTTGTGGAATTTCATTTTATTATAATTTCAAACATATTCTCAGGACATAAAACCCCAGAAGGTTTGCGTGAAAAATTGCAGTCTGCAATGTTACAGAAAAACAGGCCGACTCTGGAAAGAATTATTAATGAATGTGTTGCCTCTGGATTTCCTGAATTGGATTCTGATATAAGCCGAGCTAGGGACATCTTGAAAAAGTTAGGTGGTGGTCGTAGAGGTTAGCACTTTTATTTGCCCTTTTATTTGTTTTGAAACTTTATCATTCAATTAGACATTTCATAAATATTTTATTTCTAAGTATATTCATACAATGTATGTAATATTCTGTGCGATGTATAATAATAGAAAAAAGTAACTTATGAATTACTTTAAACTAAATGGTTTATAAATTGTGATATCTAGGTCCTTCAAAATAATTTTATGTGGTTTCTCAATTTATTAGCCTACATGACTCCCGATGCATTGAGAAGTCGGTTAAAAATGGCCATCGACGAAAAAGACCAAGGCAAATTAGAAGCTGTTATTATTGATTGTGAGGAAGCTGTCTATCCAGAACTAGGGTTGGAACTTCGAAAAGCTAGAGATACTTTGACGAGTTTGGGCGGTGGACGAGGAGGTTAGCAGCGTGATGACGTTTATTTTCAGAAATAAAATAAATTATTAATTCAAAGCATTTAATTTTCTACCAGATTTCTTAATACATTATTTTCTAGAAGTTTTCAGTAAAATGTGTAAATTATATAAACAGATTTTTGATTTTGTCATATTTTGAAAGATGCAATTGAAATATCAAATTTTGAGTCATGATTGTCATTTAAATGTATATATCGGTGCATGACGATCTTTAATACGAAGCAATGTTTGAATGTGTAACTTCGCTTTACATCTTGAAGGAGTAAAAAATGCAGAAGTCATTGCGGATAAGATGAAGCGAGCTATTAGACGAAAAGACAGACTAAGTTTGGAAAGAATTATAAACGAGGCAATTGCAGCAGGATTACCAGAATTAGACTCAGAAATTGAAAATGCTCAACAAATTTTGGGTAACCTGGACAATACCACAAAAGGTTGGGAATATATTGCGAGTGCTCTCTTTGAAGATAAAAAAATATTGCATTCCGAATGCAAATTGAGACATTTATTTGCAAAGCTATTATTGTAATAATTTAGTATTGTTTTATATGGATTAATATTATTTCATTTTCTGTCTATATCTCTTCCTATTTCTCTCCTCCTCCTCCTCCTCCTCCTCCTCCTCCTCCTCCTCCTCCTCCTCCTCCTCCTCCTCCTCCTCCTCCTCCTCCTCCTCCTCCTCCTCCTCCTCCTCCTCCCCTTCCCTCCTCCCCTTCCCTCCTCCCCTTCCCTCCTCCCCTTCCCTCCTCCCCTTCCCTCCTCCCCTTCCCTCCTCCCCTTCCCTCCTCCCCTTCCCTCCTCCCCTTCTCTCCTCCCCTTCTCTCCTCCCCTTCTCTCCTCCCCTTCTCCCCCTTCTCTCCTCCCCTCTCCCCTCCCTCACTCCTCTCTCTCTCTATATATAGCACATACGTATATGTACCATATATCCCATTCGGCTCCTTGCCATACCTCCGGAAAAGTCAGAAGTAGTTGTCGAAGAATTTCTACGACTTTACTAGCCCCAATTTTTACTTCATAAATTCCTCTGATTGTAATCCCATGGATTACTGTGTGTTGAGAAAGACACCAATTACTCTGTCTGCAACACCAAGGATAACTGCTTGCGAAGATCATGGAGATGTTCGAAGGTCTTCACAGGGGTATAGTAAGGAATGCATACACCAGGTTTAATAGCCACCATGAGGCCGTGGTGAAAGCTAAAAGCGGCTAATTTGAATAAACTGCTATCTCCCAGCCATGATTAGTTCATACTTTTAAATTCATAAAATACTTTAAAAACTTTTGGATGGGTGACTCTGTTTTCTTTTCCAACTTTAGTCCGAAAATCCTATACGTACATGCATATATACATACATGCATACATACATGTATGTATGTATGTTTATGTAGGAGGTGGGTTTGTAAATGTTTGGGTTGTAAGTGTACATACGTCTTCACATTGTATAATCTCGGAAAAAGCTTGACAGTATACTCTCCCAGTCAAATCTGCAAAGCTTACGAAATAGTCAATTTCGAAATGCTGTCACAGCATTTTGCAGCGACATGTTGTTTCTACACAGTAAATACGTATCACAAGTGCCCATTGTTTATATGTATATATATATATATATGTGTGTGTGTGTGTGTGTGTGTGTGTGTGTGTGTGTGTGTGTGTGCATACGAGAAGTCAAAAATTATCCGCACTTTCGCCATAGCATAGTTTTGTTACTGTCACACTTCCTTCTGCGCATGCGTGCTTAGAGTTGGTGGTATTGTGGTCACGTGATCAGAGTTTGAGCCTGATCACGCCATTTTTCTTTCTGGTTTTACAGTGTAAGCATCCCTGCTCCACTAGTATTGTGCGCCAATGAAGGACAAAGAACAGTGACTCGGGAGATGGTAATGGTGAACCGGTTCACTATTACAGTCTCTCGAGCTTGCTGAATCTTCTCGTCAATGGTGGAAGTTGATAGGTGTCCTGCTCCCTCTTCGTTCGTCACGCTTGTCCGGCCATTTTTAAACTTCTCGATCCACTCATACACACTTCTACGCGGTAGTGTACTGTCCCCGTATTGTGCTAAAAGCCTCCGATGAATTTCAACACCTGACACACCTTCCCACCAGAGAAATCGGATCACTGCTCTTCGTTCTTTTTTTGGTGAGCATTGCTAGTGAAGCGGCCACTGTAAAGCCAGAAAGACAAATGGCGCGATGAGGCTCAAACTTCGATCACACGATCACAATACTACCAACTATAAGCACGCATGCACAGAAGGCAGTGTGATCATATTAAAGATGTTATGGTGAAAGTGCGGGTAACTTTTGACTTCCCCTCATATGTATGTATTTGATACACAAAAATACAAAATGTGTGTATGTGCGCACGCGTATGAGTGTGAGATATTTCTAAACAACATTTCTTTATTAAATAATCATTTTGTGACTATCAGATTCTAAATCTCCTGACGCACTACGTGCCTGGCTGAAAGACGCTTCTAGACAGAAAGACGTTCAAGAATTGGTAAAAGCTATTAATAAGAGTGAAAAGGCCAAGTTTCCTGAGATTTCTTTTACTCTTCGTAAAGCCAGGCGTGTTCTGCAAAGTTTAGGTGGACATAGTGAAGGTTAGCGGTTTCATGTCTATCTACATGTCTTTAATAACCAGCATCTTTATCAGTTAAATTCAAATTATAGAATGTTAATTAAATTACAAAAAGAATCTTTAAATGACATCACGAAGTACGTAAATGACATTATAATGTGTAAGAAAGTCAATTCTCATCATGTTCAATTAAAATTGAAACGTCATAAAAAAGTGGGCGAATGATTTTATAAGGATGATAATTCTATCAAAATGTAGTCCTATTTATATAACTAAATATTGGAATTTGAAAAACGTTCGGACATTTTATAAAGAACATATGAGATTTTAAATAATTAGTGCAATCAGTAAACTAAAACACTTTATAAATTATTTTAATTTGGTTATTAGATGCTAAGACTACAGAGAACCTTTTGGAAAAACTAAGAAATGCAATTAAAGAGAAAGATGTCGTAAAGTTAGAAAAAACAATTAATGACTGCGTGTCAGCTGGTATACCAGAACTTGATTCAGATATACAAGAAGCCCGAGACTTTCTCATCATATTACAAGGTGGTGCAGGAGGTTAGAATTATAATTTTTTGTCAATGAAGTATTAATATGAAAATTATTATCAAATATGTGAATTAAGCATTAAAAAATATTATTTCATATAAAAAATATTTCCTATGCAAATTATTATGGAAATAAAATTATTTTTCAATTTCAATATTTCAATTTCAATTTTCCTTAAAGGTAAGATGTAGAGTTGATAGTTTAAATAACATTATTCTTCTTTTTTCTAAAACTAATGTTAACAATTTTAGCTTGATCTTTTATAATAATTATCTCTCAGTCGAACTGGTATAAGAAACTACAAATAGGCAATACTACATAATTTTGAAATATCTATAGTTTAAAGCGAAAATATGAAGTTTCTTCTTAAAATTTAATATTTCTATTTGATACGAAATACGACACTTCTCTACTGTGATTAATATTTCGAAAGTTTATCTGACGAAAAATAAAAGAATACTATATGATATATTTCACAATATTCCAATTCTCTGAACATTTTTAACAGGTTTCAAAAGCCCTCATATATTGCGAGAAGAAATGAAGCAAGCACGTCAAAAACAAGACAAAGAAGCTTTAGAAATAGTGATTAAGGAATGTGAAGCTGCCGGATACCCGGAACTAAGCTTCGACCTGCAAAAAACAAAATACACGTTACGGTCTGTTACTGGTGGTCGTGAAGGTTAGACTTTGCAATAAATTTCATAACAAATCTTAATCAAAATACCAGAGAGAAAGAGAGAGAGAGAGGAGGGGGGGACAAGGAGGGTGGGGGGGTTGCAACGTCTCTGAAATATTATTATGGCAGGAATTTCTTCAGCTATGCAACGTTCATAAACATATAAAGCGGTATAAACACAGACTAGTATACATACGTTATTATCATTATTATTATTATTTAAGGCGGCGAGCTGGCAGAATCTTCAGCGCGTTAGCCGAAATACTTAGCGGCATTTCGTGTTTTTAAATATTTCAAATATTTTAAATATTTTATATGCTTGTGTTCTAACCTGTAAATTTTATTCCTCTATGATATACCGTGTGAATTTATAATTCATTATGTCTTATATAATATCGACGTTTTTATATCTAATTATGTGTATATCTATGTGTTTATATTATCTATATATTTTTTTAAATGCCTATGTATTTATAAATGTTTTAAAATATTTTTAGATTTTTACGGGCTTATAAATATATATATATATGTCTATATGCTTGTATGTTATCAATACTTCTATTAAGTTGAGCTTTATGTTGTTTTATTAATGTCGAAGAAAGTGCGCATATATATTGAATATTCTGCTGGTTAATAGGTCATGTTCCTCTAGTTTTCCGCTCGTATTGAATTCACTCAAATTATATATATATATATATATATATATATATATATATATATATATACATAGACATACATTCGCACTTCCGCATATACGTATATACATATATGTACATATATACACACACATGGCGCAGATCGTTCAAAGCAGACATAGCAGTAATAAACAGAAAATGGGAAAACATCGAGAGAGTGAGGCTGCCGATAGAGATCAGTAGAGATTGTTGTCTGCCCAATGCGCCACCAGACGTGGGATAGACTAAGGACTAAGGACACACACATATGTATACATATACATCCTTCTGTTACACACCTACAACCGCAGATATACAAGCATATGCATATCTGTATAAAAGAAAGAGACGTATGCACGAAAGTCACTTTTATGCACCGGACACAGTCCTACACTCATATACATACAAACTCGCGTACACATATATACACACACATACACATTTAATATATACATACATATACACATACTCACACACGTACACATTCAAACAATTAAAAAAGAAAAATGAAAAATATATATATAAAATAATAAAAAAAATGTTAAGACATAAGGAAAGCTTGTGCAGGAACATAGTAAAAATGAAGATTCTATCCCTAATCTTGTGGGGACCAAAACAGGTATTTGGTAACAGGTAACAGGTATTTGGCCATATGTGGACATGATCCCAAAAATTCAGTTCTCGAATTTAGACATGTAGCGGGGTCCAAGGAACTTTTCCAGATGAGCCATCTTTCCATATCACAAAGACCACACTTGCCACTACCGTTGGTGTAAGGTTTACACTTAGCCATTATCTTGCAGTAAATCCCATGGCTAACACATTGTTCTTTTAAAAACCATATATGACTGGATAATTTGGTAGTTCTTCGTTTATCCCAGTGTCTGAAGCTTAAGGTGTGATTATTGAACCTTGCTTTAAAATTTCCCCCCGTGAGATCCACATATCTCTTCGGCGAAGCTGTGTTATTAGCGTTCGTAATTTTTCTAAAAGCCAAAACAATGCAAGTTATAAGAAATAATACAAATACTTTTATCTTGGGTGTATTCTATTATATGCATAAATATGCATTTACATATGCTTACATACACATATATACATATATGTATGTATACGTGTGAGTAACGAAATAGAATGTGTTACCAATACTATATTAGTTGATGTATGATTTCTTCTGGCAGTTGAACGATACCAATAGTTTAAAAAAAAATTGCAAATATTCAGTTATAGTTTGAATAGTACTGGTTGTTGAACTATCTGTTCGAGTGAATGTGAACATGATTTCGTATGATAACAGATAGCACAAACGTATTCATGTGCATACCATGTGGTATTAAAACAATTATCAAATTTCGTATTTTAAATTTTATATCTTATATATATATATATATATATATATATATGTAAGTATATAACTGATATTAATTTTTTGAAAATACCACCAGTGGCATCAGTATACAAAATCAGGGAAATAACTAACACTCTAGTTTGTACTACCCATTATCTTGCGAAATCCAGTTTGTAATCTCATTTGGAAAAAAAAATGGCTAGACTGCTTGTATATTTGTACCTATGTGTGTGTGTGTGTGTGCGCGCGCACATAATTTACTCTTTCTGACTAGTAACGATTTTTACACATTCTCGTA
>NC_142934.1:38324498-38364498 GCF_046866305.1 Octopus bimaculoides
CAACAATCTTTATGTGTCCATATTATCATTTACATTGGATGCAAAATGGTCTAGTACCAATCTCAAAGAAAGGAAATGTAAACACTAAACATTGAAAAACTATGTTTATCACTTATTGTAGCTATAACCTACAACAAAATATTGATTTTAAGAATCCACTCATGTTTTACTACAACTAAGAATCAACCAAACTGGTTTTCCTCCTTACTGACGGTATCTAAATCAGAGCCTAAATGTCGCTATATAATATTCCAGGCACCATCGTAGATGCAATCAAAATTCTCTATAAAAACACCATCACTCAGGTTTTATAAATTGCTGGTAATGCAAGTTATTTGAAATCTTGGCAGGAGTAATACCTCTTAGTTGTTCATTGTAGCCTCGGACTACTTATGAATTGCAGCATCTAATGCAAAAGAAACAGACGTAATGCTTCAACTGTAATAATTCATACAGACAATGCAAATTGAGAAAGCTAGGAAATAAATCGAACGAGACGTCAATGACGATAAGACTGAGTTTATTGTTTTCAACCATGCGGAAGAAGACATTAAATCATCAAAGGGTACAAACTTCTATTGCCTGGGATCATGGACAGAAAATTCAAAGAGAAACAAGAGAGTAAGAACTAAATTGGCATAATCAGCAATGAACAAGATATCTGTAAGATTGCAAAGAATTCTATTTAGTAGGCTCAAAATACAGTTTTATAAGAGAAACTGTGGAAAACATATTGGTATTTGTATCTGAAAGCAATAAAAAGCAGGTTAAATGGAACATATACCAAGATGTTAAGAAATATCATTCATTGAAAAGCATACTATATGGAAATTAGCTAATATTGTTAGACTTAATTTTATGGGACATATTTGGCAAAGAAAAGACGTAGTTGTACATAACTATTAATATGAGGAACAGTACATGATAAAAGAGGCAAACCTTGTTGAATATATGTGGAGCAGTTGCTGGATGGCAGTAACATTGGAAAAACTGTGTTGCAGAGATGATACAGAACAGGGAATTATGGAATCGACTGCTCACTGGAATTCAACTGTGCCCTCAACTGAAACATACATACATATCATTCTTCCTCTTTATCTCTCACTATTCCACCCCATCTGTCTCTCTTGCTGTTGCTAAAATGCAGATATCGCGATTTTATTACATTGAAACAGGAAATAAAACAAAAACAAACGGACAAATCGATTATAATTTATTTGTGTTTAACTACATTACGCTTAGATAGGGGTTAACATACTAAAATGTTTTTCTTTATATACACTCTTATTTTTAATCATCAGCTACAAAAGCTCCTGATGTATTGGTCAGTCAACTGAAAAGTGCTACAAGACAAAAAGATAAGACAGCTCTAGCAAAAATTATCATTGAATGCGAAGAAGCAGGTTATCCAGAGATTGCCAATGATCTTTGGAAAGCTAGAGAAACTCTCCATAGTATTTGTGGAGAATATGGAGGTTAGAGCATATTTTATTTTAGGAAAACATATTTCATTTTATATTATATATGGTTAACTAGGAAGTTGAATTAACTTTTATTTTGTTTTCTTTTGGAAATATAGTCATACAATTTTAAAACGGAAAGACGATATATATAAATTATTTTCTAGATTCTCTTTTGAGCACTAGCTCCTTAGCATACTTCAGTGCATTGTGTGTAAATAACATTCTTAATACCTTTCTTGCATAAAATTATGTTCGTTCTAGTTATTTGTAAATTAACTATCTTATAGAATATTTATTTTTCTAAATGTTTCTTATTTCTTCATTGCCCACAAAGGGCTAAATATAGTGGGGACAAACAACGACAGACAAACGGATTAAGTCGATTACATCGACCCCAGTGCGTAACTGGTACTTAATTTATTGACTTCGAAAGGATAAAAAGCAAAGTCGACCTCGGCGGAATTTGAACTCAGAACATAACGGCAGACGAAATACCGCTAAGCATTTCGCCCGGTGTGCTAACGTTTCTGCTTGTTCGCCGCCTAAATGTTTCTGAAAACATTTTTCTAAATGTTTCTGAAAACAGAAGTATTGCAAAAGAGATTATATCACTCTAATAAAAGAGCAACTATAACAGATTACATATAAAAATAGAAGAAATTTCTATGATCTATTCTCTGATACAGTATCTGAGAAAAACAACGAACATAAACAGTGCTGCTTTATATAACGACGATAATGTGATATATGTTACTGACTTGTATATATAATATTACCAGGGAGTCAAACTCCTCAACTGCTTGCTGCTAAATTGAAGAGAGCTACTCGAACTAAAGACAAATATGCTTTAGAGAAAGCTATCAATGAGTGTGTGGCTTCCGGATTTCCTGAACTGAAACTTGAAATAGCAAAAGCAAGAAATTTCCTTTTCAATCTTGAAGATGATGGTAGAGGTTAGATATACATTTTAAAATTAATTATCAGCTAAATCTGAAAGTCGTTTTTAAAAGTTTGTAAAAATAGACATTTGAAAAAATATTTATAAGTATTAAAATTAAATAATAACAAGCTTTTATTATATTTTATATTTTCATTTTGTTTTATTCTCTTAAGGAGGTACATAAACTTAAATCACAATTGACTGCATGTAATCCGCAATTAAATTTAACAATAAAGCATATAAGAACATAAAATAAAATCAAAATGTGTGGCAAAAATGACACTTTTCTATATTTAACAAGTAAATAAATACGAATCAAAGAAATATTAACAAACAAATATTGCAAAAAATACTTTTATTCTTATTATGTACCTAAACGACATGTATATACGTAGTCAATAACGTTGTATGCAATAATCGGATAGCATGCATCAAGCTAATGCCAGCTTTTAGTGCATGAATTATGTTACCTTAAAATTATCCATATTTGATTGGTAGGAAGAAATCACCGGGATATTTTGCGGGACATGTTATTGATGTCTATGAAAAGAAAGAGTCCACCAGAATTAAAGAAAGCAATTGAAGAATGTGAAGAAGCAGAATATCCAGAGCTCAATGAAGAGCTACGAAAAGCTCGAGATCTTCTGGAGAACTTGAGTGGTAGTAGTGGAGGTCAGCATGAGTTCATGCTATTTAGAAAATTAAGATATTACAGTTTATTTCTGATTAAGTCTTACTAAGAATTAAATTGTTTAGTAGTGATTGCTTTTAAAACTGTCGTATAATATACACATTTTTTAAAATGAACATCCGTGAAAATTTAAATGTAAAGAAGAATTTCTATATACGTACCTAATTTATAACTAAAAGTAATTCACCATAAATTTCATTATACAGAGGGAAATATTTGATACAGTTTAGCTAGTTTACCTATTTTGAAGAAGAAAATGGAAGATATCCAATAAACTAAACAATTTTATGGGAAATTCTATAAATAATTGCACACACACACACACACACACACACACACACACACACACACACACACACACACACACACACACACACACACACATACTCACAAACACGCACATATGATTTTTTTGCTTTAATTCTGTGGTTATTAGGAACAAAGACACCGAGAACCCTACTTAACAGACTCATAAAAGCCATGGAAATGAGAGATAAAGATGCTTTGGAAAAAATTATAAACGAATGTGTTGCCTCAGGATTTCCTCAACTGGATGCAGATATACAACAAGCCAGAAATATTTTGGATGTTCTTGAGTTTGGTTCCGGAGGTTAGATTTGTATAGAGTTATTAATATAATTACTGTGTTGAATGCATTCTATTCTGGATGGAAATATTTTAAACATGGCATATGCATAAAATTACAAATGCTTAAAATTACTTTCAGAAACTAATATTTTAAGAATTATAAAAATATCTTAAATTTAATTAATTGATAAAGTATTTTAAAATTACATAAATACATGTACACACGCACAAATATATATGTACATTTCCCCCCTTTCCCTCTATGTATATATATATATATATATATATATATATATATGAATGCAGTGTATGCCAGAAGATATAGGTATATATATATATACATATATGAATATATATATGTATATACATACACATATATGTATATATATATATATGTATATATATATATATATATATATATATATATATATATATATATATATATATATATATATATATGTGTGTATATATATACATATATCTATATATTTGTATATATGTACATATATGTATTTATATACATATATCTATATATATATATGTATATATATACATATATTTATATATATGCATATATATACATATATGTATATATATGTATATATATATATGCATATATATATATATATATATATGTATATATGGATATATATATATGTATATATATGTATATATGTATATATCCGTGTATATATATTTATATATATATATGTATACATATATTTATATATGTATATATATTTCTGTTTATATGTATATCTATATATGTATATATGCACATATATATATATATATATATATATATATATATATATATATATATATATATATATGTATATATATATGCATATATAATAATAACAACAACAACAACAATACTAATAATAATAATAATAATATGTATAACAACAAAAGAATGAGACGTCGATGTTTGTAGAAATAGAGGATTATTTTACATGTTATAAATAAGAGCAAACAGCAAACGGTTGTTATTATGATACTCAGACACACAGGTTCTGAATATGAATATATTTAATATAACTCTATGTCCATCAGTTTAATGACTACAATATAACTAAAATATTTGAGTGCAAATTTTGTATAAAAAATAAATTCATTCAAGTTTGGTATTTCTTTTTGGCTGTAGAGACTATTCCGTCTCAAACTTTGCGCAGTCAGTTAGAAACGGCTATGGAAGAGAATGACAAAGATAAACTAGAGAAAGTTATCCAAGACTGTGAAAATGTACTCTATCCTGAATTAAGTCTTCCACTGAGTGATGCTCGTGATATGCTGGAAATAATGACAGGAAGCCGTGGAGGTTGGCTTCCTTTGTATATATTTTATTAAACTCTCTATTTGCCTATGGGTCATTATATTTGACTTATCGAGTTTCTAATTTTGTCGTACTAAATCTATCTGTGTGTCTCCATATAGTTAATTTGTTATTAAATATTGAGTAAATACGTGGAAACATATATGTGGGGAATGATATGGAATAGTTTGGAAACATAATTTAAAACGGGTCTTTTCTTTTATTATTTTGGTAATGCTAATAGGATCCAAGACACCAGAAGCTCTTCTTGATAAACTTAAGAAGGCTGTTTGGCGTAAAGACAGAAAGAAAATAGAGAAACGAATCAATGAGTGTGTTGCAGCAGGGTTTCCCGAATTAGATCATGAAATTCAGAAAGCTCGAGAATTATTGGAAGAATTAGGTGAAAGCTATGAAGGTTAGCTAGCAATCCTTGAAGCATAAAAATTCACAGATGTTTTTAAAATGATTGCTGATTTTTCTTTAAAACAAACTTGAGTTATATGTGTTATTTTTAACAATTAATAATATTTCGGTATGTGAATATATATCTTTACCTTTTGTGTGATAATTATCATAGTGAAAAATTTATTTTATGTTCAGAGGTGTTGATTTGCTTTTGACAATTATGTCTTGTGTAATTTAGGAACAAAATTGTCCAATGCACTTCGTGACAAACTGAAATCTGCCATGAGACGCAAAGACAAAGCTGCTTTGGAAAATGCTATAATGGAATGTGAAGTAGCTGCTTATCCAGAACTCAGTTTTTACTTACGTCGGGCTCGCGAGGTTCTGGAAAGTTTGAGTGGAAGCACTGGAGGTTACCATACGTTAATTACTGTAGTTTGTCGATTGTTGATTATATTATTTTAATAGAATGATTCTCTGTATTAACCTAGAACTGATCAATCAACGAATTATATAATTGATAAATGTATTAAATTATTAATACAGGAAAATACACCCACCTTTTGTGATAATTTTATCAATTACATTTAATATTTATGTGAGATAGTTTCAGTAAAATATCGCAAACATTAGGGATAACAGCAGCTGATTTATGAAAACTGATAACAATAATACATTAATATCAATTTCTTACATAATTATAACTATAAGAATAATGATAAATGATAGCGTTTGTAATAAATATAGAAATTCCATTAGTTTTGATGATTGGTGATTCTATGCAGGGATAAAAACATTTCCAATACTCCTTGACAAACTGAAGAGAGCAATAATGAGAAAAGACAGGGCAATTTTGGAACGTGTTATTAATGAATGTGTGGCAGCTGGGATGCCTGAACTTGATCCTTGTATTCAGGAAGCACGGGAATTGCTTTCTACTTTGAAAGGAGCGTCTGGAGGTTCGATCACTTTCATTATCACATTAATATATAAAAGCATTTAGAAATATTATTAGTTTATTGTAAATATATAAATTGTGAAGCATTGCAAATATATTCCTTGGAACGACGTACTTGAGAATAAACTACTTTATTTATGATATATGAAAGTAATCAAACTAGACGCGGTTTATATCAATTCAAAAAGATGTATCTTTTGTAAACATGTGCTAACGAATAGTTTATTTTAAATTTTCTTTTCTGATTTCATAACGTTTTAAACAAATGTAAATTCGTCAAATGTGTAAAATATATCAAATTTACTAAGTTATACTAATATTTTTTTGATATATTGCTGTGCACTTATATAATTCTCTGTTTTGATTGGTAGCTATTAAAAGTTCTGGCGTGTTACGAGAACAACTGATAACAGCCACCAAAGAGAAAAATAGAGGAAAATTACTTGCTGCTATCGAAGAATGCGAAGATGCTGAATTTCTAGAATTAAGTGCATATTTGCGAAAAGCCAGGGAAACATTGGAAATGATGGGTGGTGGTGCAGGAGGTTAGATATGAAGATGCAAACTATTTTATAATCATAAAAAATGTTAATCCTAGTCACGCCAAAAATATAATCGAAATCTACACATTTTCTATCCAATAACAAATATTTATAGAACCTCAACTACGTTATCCTTTTTAACTATCTCTAGAACTTAATTCTTATCTTAACGGGCTTATATTTCGTTTGTTAATGGTTATGTGAAAATATGTTCAATTTTTCATGGAAATAGACATATCCTTTGAACAAGCGTGTTTTGTGTTTTCATTATAGTAATGAGCATTTCTGTAATTTTTTAAAAAAATGTTTCTTTTGTTATTAGGATACAAAACTGCCGATACCCTGCGAGAAAAGATAGAAAATGCAATAGCATTAAAAGATAGGTCGATTCTGGAACAAGTTATCAATGAATGTATATCATCTGGCTTCTCCGGATTGGATGCTGATATACAAACAGCCAGAGATCTCTTACACACTTTAGAATTTCAGGATGAAGACATAGAAGAAGGTTAGCTCCGTACAGTAAATCCCACCCCCAATGTTTTGTAAAGAATAGAATTTACTGGGACTGTCAGTTTTAATGTTACATTTTGATCAGAAGTTGTCTTAAAAAAAAAAAAAAGCTTTTACACATTTTATCGCCAGAACCGACTAAACTATTTCCAGCAAATGTTCAAGTCTAGTATTTCGATATATTCAAATAAATTATATGTATTAGGATTAAATTCTTAATATTTTAAACATATGTACGAGGGTCAGTTGTAAAGTTCATAAGTTGACCAAGATACTCGAATGGAATGTGACAAAATGAGTCACATAGTCCCCCTTTGCGGTCCACACACTTCTTCCATTGGTGAAGAAGATTTCATCCTGTTGGTTAAGAAAGTCATTAACAACAGATATGTCGTCATCAACACTGCGATACTGTTTATCAGTCAAGTGTTTTGTTTTTTCATTTGGGGGAGCAGATAATAGTCAGATAGAGTTAAATCAGTATAACAGGGTGGGTTATCAACCATTTCAAAGCGACTGTCACTCACAGCAGCTATTGAAAACAGGGACTTGCGTGTTGGAGCGTTGTCTTGACGAAACAAGACCCCTTTCGGAAGTTTTCTGAACGTTTGATATTGATAGCATTCCGTAACCACCTCAGCGAGTTGGCATAATAAACGCCATTGATGGTGGGGCCCTTTTGCATCCTCCAAAAAACTGAGAACATCATCTTCCCTGCAGATGAAACTTTGGCCTTCTTTGGAGCAGATAAGGATTTACACTGCATAGATTGTCTCTTTGTCTCTGATTCAAAGTGATGAAGCCAACATTCATCCTGGGTTTGGAAAAGTCCAAGGAAACTAGGTGATTCTACCTTAAACAATGTCAGATTTTACTGTGATGTGATCAACCTGATGTCCTTTTGATCGGGTGTCAGAAGGCGTGGCTTCCACTAGCAGAAACCTCTGTCATGCTGCCAAGTTCTTTGTACAGTATATTCTCAGCTATCGTATGGAATATGCTAATAGCATCCATCACTATGTGATGAACACGATCAATGTTTTCCTCAGTGGTTGCAGTCGCAGGAAGTCCAGAACTGGGTCATTTCAAGACTCTCCGTTCCTCTCCTAAATTCAGATACCTATTTTGCACCATTAATAACTCTGCTAAAGCTGGAACATTATCCCCTAATATAGCAACTAAGTGAGCATGGAAGTCTTTGGGAGGCTAAACACTTCTGCACGTATTTGATAGCACTATGATGCTAGATTTCGTCGACTTCCAAAAGAAGTCGCTTCTTTGAGCAGTCAGATGTCAGTTTACCTGGAAATAAACAATGCAGTTATTAATAAAATGAATTAAAATTAATGCATGCAAGATTTCACAACTCTAGCATCACTCCTTCATAGCTAGTCTCTGAACTTTGTAGCTCACCCTCATATTAACAACCAAACATATTTATTACTGAAATACATACTACTCTTACTATTTTTTATTAAAATTAGAATGTTAATATTATGAATTCTGTTTTCATTACTAGATGTTAAGTCTCCCGAATCATTACGCTATGAACTTGAAACTGCGATGGAGCAAAAAGATATGGGCAGTTTATTACAGGCCATAACTGAAAGCGAAATTAGCGGATATCCTGAATTATCGAGTACTTTACGTCAAGCTAGAGATGTTTTAGAAAGCATCGGTGGTGGACGAGGTCAGAACTCTGCTAAATTGCATGCCTTCTATAGAATCTAGTAATGTTAGTAGATTGGGTGGTTGTATATCCACTAAATAATAGACGCGCAAATATTTTGATGACTATTGTTAAAACAATGAAGTTGTTACCAATATGCTTATACTAGGAATTTCCGAAAAATAGTTTTTTTGTATGTAATGATAAACTTTTAATGCCTACAACTCTTCGAAATATCTAATAGGCTGATTTTCTTATGCTGTCACTTCCGTCAAATATGTGCATGTATGTGTGGATTTTGTAAACACCGATATAAAAATGAAAGAAAACTGGAAAACTAGAATTTGTATCTAAAATATTCTAGGAATGAAATCTCCTGAAATTCTGCGCGAAAAATTGAAAGACACCCTCAGTAAAGGAGACAAGTCTACCATAGAAAATGTGATTGTTGAATGCGTCGCTCACGGTATGCCAGAACTGGATTCCGATATACATAAAGCAAGAGAAAAGTTAGAAAAAATACGTGATATATCAAGAGGTTAGCATATTTGCTGTTTCACACGATTCATGTACACTATGGGATTAATTGAAATTAAGAATATTACATTATTTACTTACATGTAACAAATAAAGGCAGCATTACAATTTCTAATTAAATATCATTTAAATATCATTTTTAAATACCAGTTTGTGCTTACTGAGAATTTGGGAAATAAAAAAATTTCATTTCTCGCATGTAGGAGTAGTAGCAATTCAGACTCAGAAAGGATTAATATATGTTCTGGAAAACGTAGTCTTTGAGGATAATTATGATTGCTAACATAAGTATATGACAACATATCTAAGGAGAAAGAACTAATTTATCAAGCCAGTGATTGACTTGTTCTGTTTTAGTGAGAAGGCGGCGAGCTGGCAGAAAAGTTAGCACGCCGGGCGAAATTCCGGCGAGGCCGACTTTGCGTTTCATCCTTTCGTGGTCGATAAATTAACTACCAGTTACGCACTGGGGTCGATGTAATCAACTTAATCCATTTTTCTGTCCTTGTTTTCCCCTCTATGTTTAGCCCCTTGAGGGCAATAAAGAAATAAGAAGCGTTAGAACGCCGGGCGAAATAATTAACGGTATTTCGTCTGTCTTTACGTTCGGAATTCAAATTCTGCCGAAGTCGAGTTTGCCTTTCATTCTTTCGGTGTCGATAAATTAAGTATCAGTTACATACTGGGGTCGATCTAATCGACTGGCCTCCTCCCCGCCAAAAATGTCGGGCCTTGTGCATAGAGTAGAAAAAGTACTGTTTTACTGAGCCAATAGACGTAATATGTTTCACCTGGTCGTCGTCTTCATCATCATCATCTTCTTCTTGTTTGTATAATTTTAGTTGAGCTATCTTTTTGTTGGACTATCTTTTCGTTTGGCTTCTTAGAAAACACTATTTTCTCTTATTAAACACTGCTTTCATTACTCTTTAACAAGAATAACATTAACAGTGACTTCGAAGTTTCGTCCAGCTAAGCCATCATCGGACTGTGATGCATTTAAATTAATTTTGGCTTTATATAGTCTCTGTTTCTCAGCTATGTTGGGTGTAGCTGCATAGTATTGATTATTAGGTTGTAGAGTAGGTTGTGATGGAGCAGTGTTATGGAGACATTTTTTCTTGATTAAATTTATGGTTATGTTATTGTTCACGATTTATTCATGCGTGTAGAACTTTGTAAGCAGGTATGTATATTTATTCTCTTAATAATAAAATCAAAAGGTGCATGTGTTAAGAAGATATGTTAGCATGAAGCTGTCTTGGAGACTTATATGTTGGATACACATTTGATATCATATAAGCTGAGATACATCGCAACTCTACTTGGTTAGTGTCAGAGCTCGCAATAAAACTATCAGTGCACATCTTCCTAGCGCTAGATGTGTTATCTCAGGCCAGTTCTAATATATAGACGTGTGGTTGTCTTAGAGTACTCGGTTTCTAGGCGTTTTAAGAATGATATTTCCATGAGTAATTTACTCCAGCTACTGTGTAATAGCATCAAATGAAATAATCTATTTTCTCTTTTACTTAATACCTTGTTCTTATTTAATACACATGAAACAGCTGTATATCAAAATTAAGTTTAAAATGCTCAATTCTTGAGCACACGTTTGCAACGCCAAACACAAAGCTACTATACACCAAGTCAAACACCAGACTACTATACACGTAATGGAAAGTTATTTGTTTTCTTACATGAAAGATGAGGTTCTGGGCCATTTCAAGCGACTTTTCATCTTGGTAATGGATATTCGGTTCGCGTGTATTCATGCATATATACATATATGCATACATACATGCATACATCCATCCATCCATCCATCCATACATACATACATACATACAGACAGACAGATGATTGCTGTCTCTTTGTGCTTCATCGTTTTCAAGGGCATTTCTGGCTTTCCGCCTGTGACCTCTCAAATGATTTTGCAGACCTGCACAGTTTGAAACGTATGTGACAGAAGAAAGTTGTGACTTACTGTGCGTTTCTAACTGGTTAGGTCTGCAAATATGACCACTCCTTGATTGCTATAGGGCATTCGTTAGATGGAATAATAAATGAGGTCACCATAAAGCGACACCTGTACGTCACTGGATTATAGTGATAAACGCTTTTATAACTCGAGTACCACTCTCTGAGTCTCTGTGATTAGTATTTAGTGACCGGCCGAACCAATATGACATGTTATCACGTGAAAACGCAGATTTTACATCACAGTGTCCTTTTCCTAGAAAGATGCTGCGATAACAGCTAGGGGTCTCTCACTCCTGATAGTTTTATTGTTGTAAAAATCTGTAAAACTTTCCAGAAGTTTATCATTTAAATATAAATGAGCATGTCTAGATATGTAAATATATCCATGAGAATACATGCATAAAACATACAAAACTGCACATACATACATACATACGTACATACGTACATACATACATACATACATACATACATACATACATACATACATACATACATACATACATGTATGTAAAATGATTACTTTCTCGGGTCAGAGAAGACAGCAGATTTGCCGTTCCAAGTGATTTCAGTCAGTGAAATGAATCCAATATTTCGATTGGCTTTCTGTGGAGGCATCCACATTTCGTATCATTATATCATAATAGAGTCTAAATACTGTGGTAAAAATTGAATCTGTGAAAAATAGAAGTTTGAGTTTGAGAAGATATGGTTCCACAGGCACCCGTATGCAAAAGAACTTGCTTGGTCTAGTTATTAAGCTATTCAGGCGGCGAGCTGGCAGAATCGTTAGCACGACGGACAAAATGCTTAGCGGCATTTCATCCGTCTTTACGTTCTGAGTATAAATTCCGTCGAGGTCGAATTTGCCCTTCGTCTTTTCGGAGTCGATAAAATAAGTGCCAGTTGAGCGCTTTGGGTCGATGTAATCGGCTAGACTCCTCCGCCTTGTGTCAAAATTTGAAATCAATATTATTCAGTTATTAAGCTCCTTATTAAGCTCCCTAGATATAATACCTCCCAGGTACACAAAGATAGTGATGTGGCCATCTCTTTGTTTAGAAAAATATTGAATATAGCAAATAATCCGTTAGGGTGTACATATTTTTGTATCGTCTGAAAATCAATATTTCGTTCATATCTTTGAAAATGTTTTTTGTTTTGTGTTCAAAATTTGTATAAGGTTTGCAGGTATAATATATTTTATTCAGTATAAATTTCGTTTGATTTCCTTTGATATTATCATAGTAATGGCAATTTTATTGAAAACTTTTAGGGGTGTACATACTTCTGGGAGATACTGTATATATATATATATATATATATATATATATATATATATATATATACATATATATATATATATATATATATATATATATATATATATATATATATATATATTTGTTTCTAGTTTCGTGAGTGAAGCGATGTATGTGAAAATTAATGTGGTCAAAATTAGTTTGCTAACAACACAAAGGAAAAATGGTGGTAGAAGAGGTGGGTACAAAGAAGGACAATAGGAAAGAGTATATTAAAAGAGTGTAAGTGAGAAAAAATGATGATGGCGGTAGGTTTCCTGGTTTCATAAAGACACTTCTTCTTTGGGTTTTGTTAGAATTACAATTTTATTGAAGTTCATATAACAGATAATGTCATATTCAAATCAAAATTTGTTTTGGTGTTGTGTTTTCTTATTACTAATCAATATTCTTATACAGGATGTGTATTAAGGACGTAGAAGTAGCCGTGTGTAAAAAAAAAAAAAAAAGAATGCGAAAAGATAAAAGTCCTTGCCGATATTAGATATGACCGGTTTCCCTGGTGCATATATTTCCGGTGTAGGGGACGCCGGTCCGTCGCAGGATAATTCCTTTTTGCCAGTTGAGTGGACTGGAAATGAAGTCTTTTGCTCAAGAACACAACTCGTCGCCCGGTCTTACCCGTGTGTATGGGAATAAATACATTATATGTAATATTTATATGTATATGAATGTGTACATGTATGTTTGCATGTGTATGCGTGCATGTATGTATGTGTGCATGTATTTATGTTTGTGGTTGTATGTGTATATACACATATATGTATATATACATAATTATATATATACACATTGTGCATAGTATATCATAAAATATGCATTAACTTTGACTATTGATAAGCGGACATACACACTTACATGTATAGATGTGAAAGTGTAGGCATGGAAGTTTATATCTAGAGGTGTATTTTTGTATATATCCACGCAAGTACGAATATCTGTAACTGGCATATACATATATGTTTTACAGGTGTTTGTAGAGTTAGAATACAAACATTATCACTCATGTAATACTCTCTTTACTCTGTTACTTGTTTCAGTCATTTGACTGCGGCCATGCAGGAGCACCGCCTTTAGTCGAGCAAATCAATCCCGGGACTTATTGTTTGTAAGCTTAGTACTTATTCTATCGGTGTCTTTTGCCGAACTGCTAAGTTACAGGGACATAAACACACCAGCATCGGTTGTCAAGCAATGCTAGCGGGACAAACACAGACACACAAACATACACACACACATATATATATACATATATATGACGGGCTTCTTTCAGTTCCCGTCTACCAAATCCACTCACAATGCTTTGGTCGGCCCGAGGCTATAGAAGAAGACACTTGCCCAAGATTCCACGCAGTGGGACTGAACCTGGAACCATGTGGTTGGTAAGCAAGCTACTTACCCCACAGCTACTCCTGCGCCTATAGTAAATATGTGTGACGCTAACAGCACCTAGGTTTCCCAAGCGGTCACCCATCTAAGTATTCACTTGGATCGACGTTGCTTAACTTCGGTGATCGGACGAGAACCGGTGCTCTCAACGTGATATGGCCGTAATCAATACATAATTAATATATAAAATATATAATTAATTACTTTGAATGGGTTGAGGTAGCAATTTCACGAGGAAATGATTTTATTTCTATTTCCTGAATGAGCGGTTTATTTATCTCATTAAATTATGCATATTTCATATATCAATTATGTAATGATGATACGGAAGGTGATATTTGTATTTTAACTTTGGAAAGAGCTGAAGAACTTAATGTTGAAATTTTGAAATTCGGTGACATTTTTGCTATTTAAATATTTTGCTCAAAAATCATCGGACACAAACTTAGGCTAAACCCTCTCTCTTGTATATAATAAAGGAACCCTATGTATAAACACAAATCCCAGTAATGTATAAAATACCCCACATTGAGATAAAAATACGAAAAGAACTAGTTATAACTTAGTATATCAAAATTCTACCTATTCTAAAAACAGGAAAACCGGTAAAATAAACATTGCTACTACAAATCTCAAAATTAAGAAAACTAACACGGTATCTTTCTATGTTGAAAGATTTCATATTTCCATTAGCACCCCCCACCACACACACACCAAAAGAAAACAACAAAAAAGCAATCATAAAAATAATGTTTAATTCCAACACTAGAAGGAAACGTTGTAGTGGTATTAAAAATATAAACATTTTGAAGGAAAATAACAAATTGACACTACAAAGAATACAAGTTTACAGGAACCTTGAGAACACTTAGCGAATAAGCCCGTCAGTAAGTGTCGAATATCCACACATTGAAAGTCAGTGTATCTTAGGTAATGTAATATATAAATGCAATGTCATAGCACAAAGTGACAATTGATATTACGTAGGCGCCGTGTCTAAGCATGATATGCATAAGCACATTTAAAAACAGAATATTTGCAAGGCACCCGCAAAAGCGGAATATATACATTATCAAAATGTGGTTTTCAATCATCTTATATTTCATGATTCAGTCACAAACTAATTTCTATTCACTGCAACACAGTCATCTTACACTGCGAGATAGCTTCTACGTTATAAGATTAATCCAGCATAAATCAAATTACGCTCATTCCAGTATTCTTGCATATTTGTTGGCTATTGTTGAAGATGATAAACTGAGGAACTTGACGTGGTTAAGTCAACATAGTACCTGATTTCTTCATAAATTTTAACGCTGTTTTTGAGTGCTTAGTATTAAACGAGCGGTGCTATTAGATGAAAAAATGATATATAGGAAAATTAGATATAACAGAAAAATAACATAAATTGGGGATCAAATTCGTTAATATCCTTCATTGATTAACAAAAACTGCTCGGAGGGCGGTTTCACTGTAATGATAATAA
Organism: Octopus bimaculoides; assembly: GCF_046866305.1. NCBI lineage: Eukaryota > Metazoa > Mollusca > Cephalopoda > Octopoda > Octopodidae > Octopus > Octopus bimaculoides. Next base: position 38,340,303 of record NC_142934.1, read on the forward strand.
TGCAGATACATATTCATCACAACACCATTAACGATTGTATGAATAAACATAATACTACTATTAATAGTAGTATTAATGATAATAATATTAACAATATAGGCGCATGCGTGGTTTGTTTCTTGACTATAACATGGTTCCAGGTTTAATCCCACTGCGTGGCACTTTGGCCATGTCTCATCTGCTATCACCCCGGACGGACCAAAGTCTCGACTGGATTTGGTTGATGGAAACTGGAAAAAACCTGCGTGTGTGTGTGTGTGAGTGTGTGTGCGTGTGTGCGCGCATGCGTCTTTGTGCTTGGGTTTGTCCCACTACCACTTGACCATCGCTGTTAACTTGTTTGCGACCCCGTCACTTAGCAGCTCGGTAAAAGATTCTGGCACAATATGCGTTTCAAAAAATTACTACTGGGATTGATTCGTTCGACTAGAAACCTTCAAAGCGGCAATCCAATGGTTTCAAATTTTGGGACAAGGCCAGCAATTCCGGGAGCAAGGGATAGTCAATTATATGAACTCCAGTGTTCAACTGGTGCTTATTTTATCGACCTTAAAAGGATGAAAGGCAAAGTCGACCTTGGCGGAATTTGAACTCAGAACGTAGACAGACGAAATACTGCTAAGCATTTCACCCGGCGTGTTAACGTTTCTGTCAGCTCGCCGCCTTAATAATAATATTAATAATAATAATGATGACGATGATGAAAACTGAAGACAGAAAGAGTAAGAACTTCACAAATAAAATCATTAAAAATGGTATATTCGGGTGAGATATAAAGCCAAGCTCTTAAGAGGCCGAGATCAAATTACATTGCAGTTGGGTTCACTTTAACAGTTTATACTTTTGATGAAAATTTTAGTTACAGAAGTGATTAGTACTAGATTAGATTAGTTGGAATTTCTTTTTCTATGTCTATGCCATTATTTGATGAGTGAGGAATCGCGTAGTTTTAAATCTGATCATAAAACCCTCTTTTCTGTAGAGTTTCATTGTAATACGTAGTTTTTTTCGTTGGAAAGAATCTTAAAGAAATATTTTGAGCAAAGTTGTTTGTGATATTCCTCGCATTTATTCATCTAACATAGTTATTCGATAAATATTTGAAACGGAATGTATTTAGCTTCATGTAAATTATAAAGTAACATCTGAGAAACTTTTTTTTAAATGCCGCTAAGCAGTTATAAGAAGACATAAATTTCTGAAAGGGATCTAATGTTTTCTAAGCAATCAGTAAATTCTAGATTGAGATTTTTAGTAGAAGGAAATCATCATCTCCATATATCCATATAATCTCCCGTGAACGTTATAAAACTTTACAGTTAGGGCTTTTACCACACACACACACACACACACACATACACACACACACACACACACACACACACACACACACACACACACGCACAACACACACACACACACATATATATGAGTTCATGAAATTGCTTATGATGACCAAATCTTTCAATCCTGCACTAGCAACGAAAGGTTCAGTTCTTTCACTTTTCAAATGCCAATAAGTAAAAACGTAGTCACTTGCTAGTTTCCAGTGTTGTTGGTATCTCCAGAGTTTTGATATGTGTATTTTAGTTTATGGCTGCCGTGGATAAGTGTAATAATCGAAAGTTCAAAGAAATACATCCATTATTGTAGTTCTGGGACAGTATTGTAGATGTTGTTGAATTGGAAATAGACGTTGGACCAAATATTTTAACTCCTCAAGAGCATTACTTCAGAGTAAAAAACCATTAAAGTAACAACACTTCTATTGAATAGTCTGCAACGTATATTGGATTCAGTTCTACTTTAAGTAAAAGAACTACCCACATTTATACACAAGAAAACACACAAAAACATGCATGCATAAATATAAATCGTAGAAATCTATTGATTTTGCGTGAAACTGGATGTGGAAAGAAAATATATTCATTTAAATAGCACGATATTCTCTATGTATATTTTGTTATAGAAATTAGCGAAAGTTATGATATTATTTGTTCTATCAAACAGTTCTCTAATCAATCTCCTTATTTCATCCCTGTTGCTTTGCCTCATCTAGATTTCGTTAATTCTCGATGTGAAAATCTGATCAACAAATTATTGCTGATCTATAATGTTGGTGAAGATACAAAATTTTTATTTCACATTTAGATGTCTGATTTATATGTCTAACCACTGGAGTAAAACTGAAAGCGCACAGTGCAATAATAATTTATTTGATGTTTAAAACTGTGATTGCAAAAATTACTTATCAATATCCTTGTCAATTAAGTAGTTACGGATTAAATACGAAAATTGTTATGAAATTTCCTGCTCAATTAAAAATAAAGACATAAATTCAAGAATATATCAAATGGATTTGTCTGAATTAGAGATTCACTTAAAAACTAAAGAAAGTTGATTCAGTTAAATTTAATAGAAAAAGATGCTTTGGCTAATGATATTGGCTTGGGCACCACTTTACGTTAATCTCATTACATCTATGACTTTCAGTTCCGAAAGAATTGATTCGCTTTCTAAAGTATCGCTATGGAATATTACTGCCACAAGCTGTCATTAGTGTAATCTATTTGTATAATATTTGCGCGCGCGCGCGTGTATGTGTGTGTATGTGTGTGTGTGTGCGTGCGTGCGTGCGCGTGTTTATATGCATGTATATATGTACACACACGTTCGTACATATAAGTCTTTATATGTGTGAAATGATTATGCAAATGTAAACAAATATCTAAACAGACATTTATTATGGTTGTTAGGACCAAGTCTTCCCACTCCTGACGCATTACGTGAAGAACTCAAGAAAGCGACAAGACAAAAAGATAAGCGAGCTTTGGAAAATATTATTGATGTTTGCGAGACTACCGGATACCCTGAACTTGGGCCAGACCTTTGCAGAGCTAGAAATACATTGCAACAGATTGGAGGTGGTCGAGGAGGTTAGATATATTTCTGTCTCATTTTTTCGGCAACATAGCGAAAGTAATTTTCACGAAATTCTTTTATATTCTACATTGAAAAGATATGTGCATGTGTTGTTGATAAAAATATATTTGATATAACATATGCATGGATTGTGAAATCAAATTTGTCGATAAAAACAATTTGCTTTTAATATTTGTTATCCTAAAAAGAGAAGTTAAGATGTTGATAATGTAGATTTTTCATGCACTTCATCCAATCGTGATGTCACTTCTGTTTATCCAATCTGAATCAATAGACTATTTAGAGCTATTTTCTTCAGTTTTGTATGTACTTTCTATTCTTAGGATCACTGTCTCCAGACATAATAAAACGAAAATTAAAAGATGCCATGAATGAAAAAGATAAACGAAATCTAGATCGAATTATTAATGAATGTACTGCAGCAGGTTTGCCAGAGCTAGAAAATGATTTACAAAAAGCCAGAAGATTGTCAAACATCCTTGGAGGTGGTACTGGAGGTTAGAATGACTATTTCTCAACCTAAGTGCATGAATAAATTTCCTTAGACATCTGTCGGTTTGCAAATTCCCAATCGCATGTTTCGCATGTCTGCAAATAACTTTCCTACGTGAATACAAAATTGAAATGATATACTTCAAATTGTTTTATAGCATCATATGTTAAGACAGTAATAGGAAACAAAACGGAATGAATATTGTTGACATTTCTTATAACTTTTTTACCACTATAAATTTTTGTGTCTTCCTATTATTTACTCCAAACGCACCCACAAACACGCTTATGTACACATGCACACGCATGCCCACAAACACACACGCACATGTACACATTAACCAGCGTAAACTATAATACAGTATACAAATATCAACATTGTACGCGCATTCACACATACGCACATACCATAATGTGTGGTGTAAAACATTAGAACTTTGTATTTTGATCTTGTGCACATGAACTCTAATCCACCCTTTGATAATCTGAGTTTAGTTTTTCCACCAACTGGCATTTATGTTGGGAAGCATGGACTCTGAATAAATCTGAAGAAAATATAATCAATGCGTTTGTGGGTGTGTAGGAGAATGTTACAAGTCTCTTACAAGGATCATTAGATAAATGAAGTAGGGAAAAGACAACTCCTGAACATTGTGGAAAAACCAGAGGCTCATCTATTATGGCCATATTTGAAGAAGCAGAGGTCTGGAAAGCATTATCATGGAAGGAAGAGTAGAGGGTAATAGATCAAGAGGCAAGTAAAGAACAGTAGTTGTTGGACAAGAGTGGCAAGGCAGCTAGAGAACTTGTCGTGTCATCAATGCGCTGCAGGCGCACGATACATGATGATGATGATGATGATATATAATTGTGTGTGTGTGAGTGTAATGTGATCACGTGATCGACCAGGCTATTGGATGCTGTTATACGTCGCTGGTCACAACGCACTTTACATCGTTTTTGCTTTCGAATGGTATCACTCCGTTGTATGTATATAACGTAACATAAGTGGAAAGTAAAACTGTAGAGGTAGTGGAGAGAGAATCATTTTACAGGTTCAAGTTAACAGTTGAGAGATAAAAGACAGCAGACGCTGGAGGTCCGGTGAGTAGTTGCAATAAGGTTAAAGGCAGAGAACCTTGTAGCTAACTACTTCAATACAATAGGTCATTCCATAATACCTCTTAGTCTATGGCTTCTTTGAACATCATTGGTCTCCACACTCAAGAAATCAAGGAGTAACTTTTCATAATCAAATTTCTAATCATGCCACCAACGGTTTATATGAATGTTTTCCTTTCTACTCGATCACTTCCACTTAATTCAGGAATTCCATTTTTATTCTTCAGTGTCCACCTCACCATATTTTTTCTAACCACCTCACCCTAATCAGCTTCTCATCCTCTTGTCTTTTCTCTTTCCCTTCCCGCCTATTACCTATTTTCTCTCCCTTGCAACATTCTGTCTACGTTTGTACACTTATAATGTTTTGTATTCGCTATCAACTGCAACCAGTCGTTCAAACACAGATGTAAATCTTTCCAATTTTTCCGTCTTTTCCTATCTCTCATTTTAATCCTGATGGACTATAAAAAATATACCTGCTTTTATCTCTGATTAACTTATATATATGTATAATACAACACACACACACACACACACACACACACACACAGATTTCTTTGTATGTACATGAATATATATAATTTCAAATTTAAAGATGTTAAGTCTCCGAACGAACTACATGATCAGCTGAATATGGCGATTAGGAAGAAAGATGTCGATACATTGAATAAAGCAATAATGGAATGTGAAGCCGCTGGCTATCCAGAGCTTGATGCTGACATCCGCAAAGCCAGAGTTGCACTGAAAAACCTTGGTGGTAGTCGAGGAGGTAAGCAGTCAAAGTGCAGATTTTTTTCAGTTCATCGCATGATATAATATGGATATTTTTTCCGCATGATATTTTAACAATGTGTCTAACTATATATAAGATTTCTCAAAAGTAAATTTCATCACGCTTGTGATTGTTACAAAGAATTTTTTTAATCATAGTTTATCATACTATTTTCAGTGCTCTCATTATTCATACAACGGTTCACAAAAGTTTGAAGAGTGAAATTATTTCTGGAATTTACGACTAACGTGGTCATTATTGATGTCTTTTCTGAACGATATTCCAAGGAAGTTTTAGAAATGTCTTATAGATGAATGAAAATATTACATCATAACAAAAACACGCTTTCATCAGATCATCGTCATCATCATCAACATCGTTTAACGTCCTCTTTCCATGATGGCATAGGTTGGATGGTTTGACTGAGGACCGTTGAGCCAGGAGGCTGCACCAGGCTCCAATCTGATCTGGCAGAGTTTCTACAGCTGGATGCCCTTTCTAACGCCAACCACTCCGAGAGTGTAGTGGGTGCTTTTACGTGTCACCGGCACGAGGGCTAATCAGGCAGTACTGATAACGACCACGCCCAAATGGTGTTTTTTACGTGCCACCTGCACAGGAGCCAGTCCAGCGGCACTGGCAACGACCTCGCTCAAATGTTGCTTTTCGCATGCCACCGGCACAAGTGCCAGTAAGGCGACGCTGGTAACGATCACGCTCGAATGGTGCTTTTTACGTGCCACCGACACGGACGCCAGTCAGCAGCCCTGACAACGATCGCGCTCGGATGGTGTTCTTAGCGCTCCACTAGCACGGATGCCAGGCATGCGGTGTTATCGAATTTGATTTCGATTTCACTTGCCTCAACAGGTCTTAACAAGCAGAGTTTAGTGTGCAATGAAGGAAAGGTACGCATAAGTGGGCTGGTCAAACCACTGGCATGGGACACGGGTTATGGTCTCACTTGCCGGGTCTACTCAAGCACAGCATATTTCCAAAGGTCTCGGTCACTAGTCATTGCCTCGGTGAGGCCTAACGTTCGAAGGTCGTGCTTCACCACTCCATCCCAAGTCTTCCTGGATCTACCCCTTCCACAGGTTCCCTCAACCGCTAGGGCGTAACACTTTTTCATACAGTTATCCTCATCCATTCTCACCACATGACCATACCAACGCAATCGTCTCTCTTGCACACCACATCTGATGCTTCTTAGGTTCAACTTTTCTCTCAAGGAACTTACACTCTATCGAGTACGCACACTGACATTACACATCCAGCGGAGCATACTGGCTTCATTCCTTACAAGCTTAGGTATGTCCTCAGCCGTCACAGCCCATGTTTCACTGCCATGCAGCATGGCTGTTCTTACACATGCGTCATACAGTCTGCCTTTTACTCTGAGCGAGAGGCTCTTTGTCTCCAGCAGAGGTAGGAGCTCTCTGAACTTTGCCCAGGCTATTCTAAATTCTAGCAGCTACACTTTCAGAGCACCCCCCCTCCCGCTACTGACTTGGTCACCTAGGTAATGGAATCTATCAACTACTTCTAGTTTTTCTCCCTGGAATGTGGCAGAAGTTGTTCTCTGCACATTATCAGTGTTTATTGTTCCTGAGCATCTGCCACGTACAAATCTATCTTCCCAGTTAGCCTTCCTTTGATATTGCTGCACCTCTTATGTGTCCATAGCTTACACTGGGTACATCTTATAGAGTTTCTACCTACGAATTTTATATACAGATCGAGCAGGGCCGTCTACCTGCCTTCCTATTTATTAGGACTTTGGATTTAGCTAGGTTGACTCTAAGGCCCTTCGATTCTAATCCTTGCTTCCACACAAGTGTGTATGTATATTATATATATAAACACGTATATATGTGTGTGTTATATACATACCTATACACACACACACACACACACACATATATATATATATGTGTGTATATATATATATATGTACATGTATATCTATATATATATGAATATATATATATATATATATATATATATATATATATATATATATATATATATATATATATATATATTTACTAGAAACAGGTTTTAAAAAAAAGACTATACACGTGGTATAAGTAGGGGGAAAGTAAAAAAGAAACAAAGAAATTGCACTCTAAGTATAAAAGTAATGAATTTTTTAAAATAATAACAAAGATTACATACAAATAAATTATTTGAGGTGGAATTAAGAAGTATAAAAATCATTATCATGAGTCAATATAGAAAGTCAAGAAAGTCATACCGGTTTCGTCATCGCTGTTCACTGACTTTAAATCAACACCGATTTTTTCAAACGGTATTTGGTCTAATAGTACCTGAGTGAAAAGATTGCATGCAAGGGAGGTAAGCAGTTCTGAAAGTGAAGCAATTAGTTTAATATGGTTAATAGAGTATGAATGGTATATAAGATGTATGAGGATTAGCGGGATTATTGGCATTAGTAAGGTTAGTAGTATCCTGTATTAAGCTGTGTATTTATGTTAAACTGTGGTTGATATTTATTAATGAATGTTGCCTCTTTGTGGGGGCATGTACCACAGTTAGGCCACCCGCATTTTTCCTCATTGGTTCCGCTCGGTTTCAAAATAATGCTCAGCAATATCAGTAGCAACATACTATTTTAATTAGCATGTCAAAAAAAGGAAGTTGTATTTTGCTGTGTTCCATACGTAATTCCCTGGACGGTAGAAATTGTCTGGGATATATATTATTATCAATAATAAAGAATATGGAGACTCGTACATCCATAAAATTTATTTTATAGTTATATACAGCATATTATCATGATCTACACGTGTTTCCGCTGCAGCGACTACTCACAGTCGCAAATGCAACCTTGCGTTATTGTTGGTGTGGCTTCATCAGCGTTCATCTTGGAGGATAAACAGATGGATGGATCTTGATGAAGCTGCACCGACAATAATGCAAGGTTGTATCTGCAACAGCGAGTAGTCGCTGCAGCAGAAGAAGGTGTAAGTATATAACTATAAAATATATTTTGGTGATGTACAAGTCTCCATACGCTTCCTTATTAACAGTTACATATATATATATATATATATATATATATATATATATATATATATATATATATATATATGTGTGTGTGTGTGTGTGTGTGTGTGTGTGTGTGTGTGTTTGAGAGAGAGAGAGAGAGAGAGAGAGAGAGAGAGAGAGAGAGAGAGAGAGAGAGAATAAGTTAAAAGATAACTTTTTGAGGAGTTCAAAAAGAGGAAATATTTCTAATAAATATTCATCATATCCAAAAGATAGCCTGCGAGAGCAAACTATTAAAATATGAAAATACCAAGTAAAAAGTTCCTTATAAGCATGTAGAAGATAAAATCTTATATAAAACACTATAAACAATAATAAAAATGGAGAAGAGATGTTAAAAGTTCAAAATTGAATTTAATATCCACATACTATCGTGGGAAAGGCAATACAAATATGTTTTTATTTACAATTTCTATCAACAAGTTTTTTTAACGGTAGTTTGTATTTTTTTCTCTATAAAACTTTAAAATTTTTGCATTGCTTACCACCCATCACTGTTCATACACTAAAACAATTTTTAAATATAGCTATCTAATCCCGCTAGACGGGATATATTGTATCGGTCTCTTTGCCGAACCATTAAGTTACGGGGTCGTAAACACACCAACACACACACACACACACACACACACACACACACACACACACACACACGGGCGCCTTCCAGTTTCTGCCTACTAAACCCACTCACAAGGCTTTAGTTGGCCTGAGGCTATAGTAGAAGACAGTTGCCTAAGATGCCACGCAGTAGGACTGAACCCAGAACCATGTCGTTGGGAAGCAAGCTTCTTACAGCTACGACTGAGCCTATATGTATATGTATACATACATACATACATACATACATACATACATACATACATATATATATATATATATATATATATATATATATATATATATATATATATATATATATATATATATATATATATATATATATATATATATATATATATATATATATATATATACGGTTTAGATATAGATTCAAGGCTTGAATATGGTACTTATGCGAAGGCACCCGAATATCACATCCCAAAAGGATGGGTGATTAAAATCAAACAATAAGCAACACGGATTTCAAAAGTGATTGCAGTACGCACGTTTCATGCTACTTCAATTTATTTAAGTAATGTGAGCATTACCTTAAATGCAATATTGCTCTTCATATTGCATTTAAGGTAATGCTCACATTACTTAAATAAATTGAAGTAGCATGAAACGTGCGTACTGCAATCACTTTTGAAATCCGTGTTGCTTATTGTTTGATTATATATATATATATATATATATATATATATATATATATATATATATATATATCCCTCTACTATATCTCTCCCTCTTCCTCCCTGTCTCTCGTTGCTCACCTATATTCTACTTCCTCCCCTTCTTTTCTCTCTCTACCACTCTTTCTCCTTACCCCTCGCTGGTCACATGAGTCCGGCTACCGCTTCCTTTCTTATCTTGGCCACTGCCAAGCTCGCACGAACTTTCTTCTTATCTTTTCCGTTCGTCACATCACAGCGTTCTGCATACATATATATTTTTTTCACTTCTGACCCTACTAGCCCTTCTTGTTTATTTTCATTGTTTCGTTCTCCTGTCGTGTTTTCTGTTCGCCACTATATTTTTCCGCATTACAAATTTAATTTGTTTCCGCGGGAAGAGCCATTCTAGCAATGCGTCCTGCCCTACTCTTCGAAACACTTAGTTTTAGAATGGTGGCAGCTGATGAAGGAAATGTTCTCTATGTGGCCTGTGTGTTTTCAGTACTCTGTTCTCATTTTGTCCACGTTTTTTTTTGTGACGCCCTGTACCCAGATATGCATCTATATATACATGTAGATGTAAGTGTGTACATACATGTGGGTATATATGCATATACTTACATATTATTTGTATATATATATATATATATATATATTATATTCATGATCATTATCATCACTTTACGACTGTACTCCACGTTGGCAAGGGTTAGTCGGATGGGCTGAAACTCAGTGTACACTGTCAACTTTTGATATATGATGTGCGTGTGTATGTGTGTGTGTGTGTGTGTATGTGTGTGTGTGTGTGTGTATATGTGTGTGTCTGTGTGTGTGTGTGTGTGTGGAGAGAGAGTGACAGGGTGAGAGAGAAAAGAAATAGAGAGCTCGCGAGAGGGGAGAGACAAATTATAATACTAAATATTTAAATCAACACTTTTTAATTAAAATGTTTTAACGAGCATTAAAAAAAAAATGCATACCCTACATTTTGATTTCTGCGCATATGAAGTTTACTCTTGAATTCTATATACACAGTGTAGTTATTTCTAAAGCTTATGGTCAAGAGATCAATGCTTCAGTTAGCTATATGGAAATTTTAAAAGTGAGTCAACTTTGTGTATAAAGGCATGGAGTCACCAGCATGCATTTCTGTTATCTCATCTGCATGCTTCTTTACAGAAAGATTATTTTGGTAAAATTATATCTAAAGTCTTGGGAATTTTCCACACTTTATTGATCAGGAAGTAAATCACCAGAAGCATTACGACAAATGCTATCAAACGTTATGCAACATGGAGATAAAGCCCAGTTAGAAAGTGCAGTAAACGAATGTGTAGCAGCTGGACTGCAAGAACTAGACACAGATGTGCAGAAAGCAAGAGAATTACTCCACGACTTACGTGAGAAGCACCAACCAGGTCAGTGAGTCAAATTAACATACTGCAGCGTACGGATCTTATCTTCCTTCCATATAGCTTCTGCTTGATAAAAGCAGCCCTGATAATTAGGAAGCTTTCTGTTTTTATTTATTTATGTTCCTGTGCATGCAGATACCTATACATATACATCCACACACTTCCTTTTATGCATCTGGCATGTAGTACATTTAAAAATATTACATAGTCGATTGACTCGTGTTAATCGGTTGAAAAATGTTGATCAACTCCAAAACGTCATTGCAAACAGCGAAGCTGGTAATCCAGAGCTTTTAGATGAGCTTGTAAAGCTCGGACAACACTGGAAACACAGACAAAAATATGTGTGTATGTATATATTACACACACATGTATGTGTGTATATATTGCTCATCTCTCAATCGCTCGCCGTATCTTTTTCTCAGTTCAAAATAATACCCTTTTATAATATTTGGTCTAGTATATATATATATATATATATATATATATATATATATATATATATATATATATATATATATATATACTTTATAATATTTGGTCTAGTAATATATATGTATATATTACGTACTATATAAATAATACATATAATTTACACATACACATACAAGTATGTATACACATATATCATTATAATAGGTAGCCAGTTATATTAGAGTTCAATATAGTTTACCGTGTTAAACTCTTAAAACCGCATGTAAAATGCGCTATGATATAAGCTATAATACGTAACCAGAGCACAATACATTGAAAATCCAACACAAAATGATATTAGTGATATTTGCATTATTCATTCTACATAATTCTCATGTGAGCGGATTATTACTTAATTTGAAAGAATTATCTTTACGAAAGATGAGCTACAAAAATTCAGTTCGTTTCTAGAAACAGATATAAGAATAGCAGAAATAAAGAAATAAATGGTCAAAATATGTCAGTAGGTGGTTGTTGGAAATTTGACCATTATTAATCATATTTGTTGATATTGGTAGCAGGTAATGTAACTGTATTGTAGAGCGCTAAACTTAGTGTAATAGTAAAGCAATGGACAAGAAATGAAACACCTACACATCAAATTACTATGATATGCGTACATATTTTCGCGGTAGCATTCAGTAGGGCAATTACATTTACAGATGCTTGTAGAAAAATAAATCGATACGTCTGCGTTTGTCTTGACTCACACAGCTTGACAATAGGTGTTAGTGTGTTTACTTCCCTGTAAATTAGCAGCTCGGCAAAAGAGTCCGATAGATTAAGTTCCAACCTTAAACAAAATGCTCGTGTCGTCCGACTAAAGTTTTTCAAGGCGGTGTCCCTGGATGGCCGCAGTATAATGACTGAAACAAGCAAAAGATAAAAGGTTATACACATACGCGCGCACACATACACATGCATGTGCGAGCACGTACGCATGCATCTCATCCTCAATTTTTCTATTTAAATATAAGCAGAAGATAAAAAACGAAAGAAAAAATTAAGTAAACAATTTTGTAATCGTTATAATTAAACATTTAACGCAATATTCTAGTTCTATCGTAGTAAAATGAAACAACTACATTTGAAGTCCTATCATAATAACGCTCATATTCATGGGAAATAACCAAAAACAAAAACAATCTAATATCTAAAACAAGAAAAACAACAGGACAAAGACGAGCATTTATTTAATCTTAGCAACTATCTCTTGTCAGGTTCGAGATCGCCCGTTTCCTTACGTAATGAACTAAAGAAAGCAACCAAAGAAAGAAACAGGCCACTGCTTGAGAAACTAATCCGCGAATGTGAAGAAGCCAAATATCCAGAACTGAGTTCTGATTTACGGCAAGCCAGAGATACTCTGAAGAGCCTGAGTGGAGAATGTGGAGGTTAGCATTTTGTGTGATTCGAAATATATATAGTATAATTTATATTGCTGCGACGCAGTCTTTAAACTTGTGGGTTACATCTATCTATCTGTTTGTCTGTTTGTCTGTATGTATATATGTCTGTCTGTCTATTTTTTTTAGCGGTCGTATAAAATTTGAACATTATTTATATATATATATATATTTATATATAGTAATTTCATCTTTTTCCCAATTTTCTAACTTACATCGTTCTCATGCAATATGTTTTAAAACTTGTCGATTTTCAGTTGGCTAAAAGATTGGCAAAGTAACATAGAATTGTTCAAATATAAATTTTTGGTAAATACCTGTTTCATTGAAGCATTTCAAAACTTATTACAAGAAATTAATATGCTTTCGTGTCACAGACTGTATCCTGCAATACAAAATTTAGTGTTCCCATTACACAATTCATTGTGTATTCTGTAGAACAAGATGTAAAGTATGGTGAGACACAATAACTTATTTTCCTTTAGTTACAAACATTAGAGTGTTTGTGTCTTAATGGGATACCAATATTTAATCGCATTAATGAGAGTCAAGGGCGATTATATTACATATCCTGATACGACAGTCTTCGAGGTTTAGTCCCACAAAATGAATTTAAAATGCCCGAGAAATATGAACATGGCTTTAGCCTATTTAAAAAAATATCAATTTTACTGTATAAGTAGTTGCAGTTACCATAGAATAAGTTGTATGATTGCAAAACGCCTTATGCAGATTTTTCTTATTTAATACTGTCTTTGCCAAAATTACAGTCTCTTTATACAGTATTATTTCAAAACCATACATATATATATTAAACGAATACGTTAATATGTCCGCATGCTCTATATGAAATATGTTATGCAAAAATAATTTATTTGAAGTTTTGAAGAAATGTTATATATTAATACTCTTTGTACTAAGAGTAGGCAATTCTTATATTTCCAGTATATTTTATCACTTATTCTTACTTGAATTATTATCTACACTCAGGAACAATATCTGCAGATATGTTAAGAGACAAACTTGAAGATGCAATGAAAACTAAAGATAAAAGTGAATTGGATAGAGTTATCCAAGAAAGTGTAGCAGCCGGCATGCCAGGACTGGATGTTGATATACAACAAGCAAGACGTGTATCAGATATTCTTGGTGGTGGCTCTGGAGGTTAGCCTTTATTCTACTGTACAGTTACACAATAGACTAATCAGCTGATATTTGATCGTGATTATTGACCTAAGATATTGCGTATTTCTTGAGAGGTTGTTCAAAATATATATTTTACTTGAATGCTGAAGTACATTAAAGGCAGTGCATTTTAGATTCTTTAAGTGGATCGTTGGCAAATTTTACATGTTTAAAGGTATTATATTATCACATCAAACATTATTAATTGCTATCTGAGAATATACAACATACCAATCTTAATGAAATTGTTGGTATCTGCTAACTATCTACTTCTTTGACATAAGCTCTCAAACCTAAAATTTACATTTATGAGATGTGTTACTTACTTTTGGGTTTTTTATGATCAAGAAAGTATTCTCAGATAAAGATGAACGTTACGATGTTGCACTTGCAAATGTAAAATGTTACGATATCTTATGCTCATAGTTTCAAACCTGTTACTATATAAATCACGGGTTTCATTATATATAATTTCATTAGGCAGCTTGATGCAAGATAAATTAACACACGATGTAATGCGAAAGACTTTCGCTGTCCCTCTATAGACATTTAAGCTTGTAAAGAGAAGATAGAGAGAGAAAAGGAGAGAGAGAGAGAGAGAGAAGAGAGAGAGAGAGAGAGAGAGAGAGAGAGAGAGAGAGAGAGAGAGAGAGAGAGAGAGAGAGACCATTCTCACAGTATACTTTGTAGAATATAAGGATTTAAAATTTCATGATATTCTTGATTGCTATAGCTTTTTAGTCTTTGTATTCCAGATAAATTTTAACGTTAATATTTACATCACAGACGTTTTATCTTTTTAGATATTTAGAAATAAACATTTATTTGCAATAATAAGTATATATAGATTTTATTCATATTTCACCGTTAGGGAGTTGGATGAAATACATTAAGGTATAGAGTTACAAACATTTACGTTCTGAGTTTAAATCCCACTGTGATAGTTTCACCCTTCTAGGATCATTAAAAATGCAATAATAGTGGAATACTGCAATTTATTCAATCAATTTTATCCTCCCCCAAAATGCGTGGTGCCGATGTTATAAATCAATATTTAATTACTTCTTTCTTCGATTTTACTAGATGTAGTACCTTCAGATACATTGCAGAGTCAGTTGGCTCGTGCTATTCGTCAGAAAGATATTGGTGAACTGCAGAAAGCCATTGCAGACAGTGAAGAAGCTGGTTATCCAGAACTAGCAGCTGATCTTTGTAAAGCTAGGGATACTCTAGAGTCTCTTGGTGGTGGTCGTGGAGGTCAGCAGCAAGGTTTTCTATATTATGTTGTCATAAAAAATTGCTAAATATTGCCGGTGTGAAATAGTTGTTTCTTATGTCAATTTATAACTAACATTAGCAGTTTCTAACATTTCCTAGTTTCATTCTTTCATACATTTATTTTCGCGTAAGAAATTATTCTCACTTATCTTCTGTTTTTTTTTCCTTTCCTATGTGTTTATGGCGTTTCGAGTTAAATTTAGTTCAATGTTTCTTCGAATATAGCGATTTTTCCATTTTACGGGATTGTACATTTTAGATGTGTGATTCATATCTAAATAGAAGTTCATCTTTCATTCACTTAGTGCATGCACTGTTTTATTGAATGATCTAGTGAATATTTCTTTTAAAGTTGAAATATAAATGTGCATGAATTAGATTATCACAAAAGAATCAATTACGGGATACGTATTTCTCGATTTTCTGCATGGCATGGTTTCATAAACACGCACAATTTCATGAAATTCTCACTGTCATATGTATTTCATTGTTAGGAAATAAAACACCTGACTCTCTGCGAACCAATCTCAGAAACGCAATGAGGGAAGGTGACAAAGGCAAATTAGACAGAGTAATTAATGAATGTGTCACTGCTGGACTGCCAGAACTAGATTCTGACATAGAACGTGCAAGAAATGTTCTTGAAGATATGAGACAAAACAGTACAGGTTAGATTTTCAAATTACTCTTATGACGATCTCATTCTATATGCATGGCATGCAACTTCAATTGAATTTCGAGAATTGATATATGACCTCTCTAATTCAAAGAAATATAGCATTTGAAGACATGGTGAAATAAAGAAGACATATTTGAATTATAAATTCCTTTTCCTTTAGGTCTCAACTGATGTTGGTTTTTACTTTCATGTGCTGAAATGAAAATCATATTCTGTTAGAATATTATAAACAGAATATATGATTATAATAAATAAATAAATAAATAAAATAAATTTCAGGTAAGTTGTGCAATGCAAAATGATTAAATGACATCGAAATTTTTTCTGTCCAGTTATTGTTAGAATAACAATCCAATTTACTGCAATATATTTTAGACATAATTATTTAATACCCACTTCTCATCTCCACACAAGTGACGGCAAAAAAGGCTCTAGTTGCTTATATATAGTTTCCAAGACCATCTAAATATATCTATGTTTCTAGGCATTTTCATTTATATTTCATTTCTGTTTATATTCATTTGACAGCATATTTATTACCATTTAATATAACTCTATTTTTATTTTCATTATTTGCAAGCAATGTATTATGGTAGACTTACTCAAATATATAAAAACTTTGAAACATATCTCAGTAACTTTCATTGAATCAATAAGTTATGTATTGCAACAAGTTTTGTATTTACAAATATGTAAAGAGCTGCAAACCCCTCCACTCGTTTTCAGAAAGCACAGGAGATAATCTCTCTCTCTCTCTCTCTCTCTCTCTCTCTCTCTCTCTCTCTCTCTCTCTCTCTCTCTCTCTGAAAATGTACACGTCTTTTCGTATAAATTCACTAATGCAATTTTAATAACTTGCATTTCACCACAAACATCTTTCTTCTGCTTCTCCTCCCATCTACTTACCCCACATCCACCTGCACCTCCCATTTTAGTCCTCCATTCCATCCCCACTCCTCTTATCTAATCTTTCAATATCTCTACACTTACAGGCAAACCCTCAATACACTAACAAAGCTTTCACACAAACACATACCTTCCTTGGACTACTCCTCTCCCTACCCATCCATGCCTTTCGTTTACATGCGCATATATACAAACATTCACGCACTTCTATTCAACTATCATCTTGTCTCGTTGATACACTCACTCACAAGCGCATTCAATACACATTTAACACACATGTTTCTTGTAGTTATGTAACATAGCCCTTACAAAACTACTTTCAGTCAAGCATTTTCAAATAAAAACAGTAAATGAAAGGTCTCCTATATATAGCAACTGTCGGAATGGTTCTAGAGAGCCAGCCCATTAAGCAAAGAGGAAGAGGAAAAAGGACATAGAGAGGTAAAGCGTAGGTATGTAAGGGGAAGGTAAAACGCAGAGATAATAATGAAGAAGCGGAGAGAGGAAAATCAAGTAAATGAATAATGGAAAACAAATCTGAATGGCAGAGAATAGGAACAAAGGGAGGAGAAGAAGTAAAAAAGAGAAGAAAATGTATAAGGTTTTGTGGAAGACGAGCATAAATGTAGACATGTATGAATATACAGTAGTACCTCGGTTTTCGCACAACTCTGATATCGAATAAATCGTGCTTTATATATAAGTTATTTTCTTATGCTGTCCCTTAAGATCATATCCCCTTAATCGTATTGCTTTAATTATTGCACTCACTCACATACTGATTTATTTTTTTTACTTGTTTTACTTTACTTTAATTTAATCTAGTTTGAATGTCATTTTGCTCTTCTACTTGTGCATAGTGGCCACGGCTTTTATTTATTTATTTACTTATTTATTTATTTACTTAGTCATTTATTTATTTACTTACTCATTTGTTTATTTACTTACTCATTTAGTTATTTACTTATTTATTTATCTGATCTGTTTTTGTGTTATCTGTTAGCCCTCAACGAACCGGAATCGCGTCATAGTTTTCAAAACAATAGCTGACCAATTAGGTTGCAGGACTGACCATAACCCCTATCCCACTGCACACAAGGATTCAGGGACTTGTTGATCGAAAAATAGCGAACATGAACACCACCTGGTGCCATACTCTCTTTAGTACCAGCTGGCATCCTACATATAAACTTCCACCACCGAAACACGGACCATAGTTTCAAACCCATCACTGTAAACATAACGTGTATTTATAAGTAAGCAAAATAAGAACCACTGCCCAAATTTACCCTTCCTTAAAAATTCCTCCTTAGAAAAACTGTATCCACCTATCCACCACTGGACAAAATAACATGAATCTTGGAAGGCAACACTTGAAGTCTATGACTTGTTTCCCTTTCCTATACCTAATCCATTTTGCGAAATTTTATTCCTCTTACACTAACTTTTGGTCGTATTCTTCTTATGCCCTCTTCAATAAGAAAAAATATACTGTACCTATTGGTAACTGACTCTTGTATGTTTCGGCTATCCTAACTATTTAGGCTATTTAGACCCTCTGAAGAAGCCAAGAGGCACTCTCAACAGCCAAACTCTATCTACCCATCCCAACACTGAAGAGATGGAGGTAGCATGGAGGATATCGTGGCCTCTTGGCAGAAACGGCCGTAAGGAACTGATCTCTTAATCTTTTAATATTTTATTCTTTTATGTATTACTACTACATATTTGTGTAGCACACAGTCTTTGCATGTGTATACATTCTTATAATACTTCCTTATGTTTTAGAATAAATAGACAATAGAATGTCTACCGGCTGATGTATATCATTTTTGTATCCCCTCCATTTTCTTTTTTTACCGTATATATATATATATATATATATATATATATATATATATATATATATATATGTGTGTGTGTGTGTGTGTGTGTGTGTGTGTGTGTGTGTGTGTGTGTGTGTGTGCATGTGTTTATATATATATAGTTAGATAGCTAGATATATATATATATATAAAGTACGATTTATTTGTAATCAGAGGCGTTCGTAAACCGAGGTACTACTGTATTAAATGAATATGAGAAAGACAGGAGATAAAATACGATTTATTCGTGATCAGCAGTGTGGTGGAGTTCTTAGATCTAAGAACTCCAACATACTGCTGAATTCATCTGAAATTTTCAGCGGATCTCATTGATAAGCATAATGAGCTAACAACTAGATGCAGATATCGGATTAATAAAACATTCTTAAAATTCTGTTTACCTTACTCATAAACAGTATTGGAATAAATAAATGCAAGCATATGCATATACACATATGAATTATGCTGCATGAATTTCGTTACTCATCTCTACCACATCTCCAAGTGGTTGTCGTACTGTCCTATCACCTCAACTTTATGCATCAACTTATTTTCTCGATTCTAAATATCCTTTGTTTTACACTTCTTTTTATTGTGCTTCTAACAACTATTTCATAATGCTGTATTCATGAAATATTTAATTGATTACGAGATACATGTATATACACACGTCTGCATGACTTTACAAATTCATTTACATGCGCATTTAGGTATATGGCTAGGAGTCAGAGCAGATGTTTGTGCTTATATATATACCTATAAGTATGTGCGTGTATATATTGGTGTGTTTGTGGATGTATGCCTGACTATATCTAGGAATATATGTGTTTCTATATTTATATTTTTGTACAGATATATGTATAGATGTACGTATGTATATTTATGTACACTTTTACTGTTCTGGTTAATATTAGTTTTTTTTTTTACCATTAATCTTTTACCATTATTTTTAATTATGAATTTAATTATAAAGTATTATAAGACTATTTTACATCTTCATATACCACCACTATTACTGCAAATTACAAAAGCCTCTCATCCTTTTAAGTCTATTTATATACACTCATTCCCTCATACGAGACTAGCTATTGTTCTTACACTTTCAATTTATTCCTGTCTCACTCTCTTCTTTCCACCTCCTTTTCAACTTTGTTCTTTCTCTAATCATTTTGGTTTTCTTTGACGCTACTCTAGAGATGCCCATCCCAGTTAATTTATGAGACTCTGTACAATGATTTTATTATGCGCCCCTTTTAAAGCCTAGCCAGGCTCGTGGACCTGGTTTCCCGGTTTCTATGGCGTATGTGTACCCCCCAGCATTACTCAAGAAGCAGGAAGAAAGAATAAGAGAAAGTTGGGGCCAAAGAGTACACCTGCTGGAGCCTCGTGGAGCTTTGTAGGTATTTTCGCTCAATAAACATATACAATGCCCGGCCTGGGAATCGAAACCGCGATCCTCCGACCGCGAGTCCGCTGTCCTAACCACCTGTACTATGATACACAATCTTAGTATTGTTTTACATTCTCGACCAGACAACTGTCTGTTATACAAACTTATTGACAAATTTAACTTCTAACATGATCTTGCCAACTGAAACTCAAAAGTCGTCATCATTACCATTTCTGTTATTAGCATTTCTAGAGGAAACTCTCCCTGTAAGAAATGAATCCTCCTCTCATCTAATCTTCTGTCTCTATATATAAATGAATTCATCTAAGTTTTACACATGTTAATTTAGTCTTTCGTCCCTAATGAATAATACAATCAATATTATATATTCAATGATTCATAATCTTTTCCTATATTTATATTTTCCGATTTGATTTATTTAACTTATATATTATTGAAACACCTGTAACTAAAGAATAAATATGCGATACCAGTAATTCCATAGGGATCATCTAACTAGATATCACATAAATGAATGTGTATATGTTAATGTTAGGAGTTATATTTATGTTCGTTGACATATATGGTACCTGTATAGGATTGTATAGTTGAATTGAATGATGTATGTGTGAAGATTGGTAATTATAATCAAGACGTCAAATAGGAGTAATAAAATGTAGCAATGGTTTATAGTGACCTGATATTTGATATGTAGCTTTGTTTCTACTTAATAACACAGAGTTAATGAGAAAGAAAAAAATGACTAATTCTCTTTACTATGATGTGAAAAAATCTCTACCTTCACCAGATTAATATCAAAATAAATTCTTCGACCCATATTTACACTACTGTTACATTTGTTGTTACCGAAGCACCATCTCACTTCTGTTATATAACTTGAAGCTTTAAGATTGTTATGCAATCTCTGTTCATTTGGTTATGTAATCTCTTTAAAAGGTATCTTCTTATGTAACAGTAATTATTGCTAATAACGTGTAAGGTATATTGAATAAGACTAAAACTTTATCTACACTTGTTCTGCACTTGTAGTTTGTTAAAATATCGTAGTGGAACGACTGAAAGAAACATGGAACGATAACACATTTGCTCCTAGCATATGGATCGTAGGAAATATAATCGAACACATCGTATCCTAAAAATTGCTTGTATTTCATGATCAATGAACCGTATATATATATATATATATATATATATATATATATATATATACGTACATGCATGCGTACATGCATGCATACATACACACATGCATACATACATACATACATACATACATACATACATACACACACACATATGTAGTCTCTTGCTACTCTAGAGTTTCCTAATTTATGGATTGCAAGAGCAGTTTCCCGCAACTCATAAATACATACATATATATATATCATGACGAGTAATTTATAAAGTCCTGTCTTGTGTGTGTGAATTTTCAGGTTTGTTCCTGTGTTACGTCTGTCCAAATTTTAGAATATATGTATCTATACATACGCATAAACATATATCTTGGACCTCCTTAGGCGTGTACATAGAAATTTACTTAGGCACACTCATATTATATATGTTATGTATATATTTACATAGGTGCATTCGTATATATTTGACATGCAGTCATAGAAATACATGGATATTCACAGATACAGTACCTCTGGCAACAATTCGGATGAGTCACAGACATATATGGCAATATACGTAAAGACATGACAGATACATGTCTCTACCGGACCTAGATGCATACATTTATCAATTTGTAAATATTAATGACGGAAACAATATTAATGCCGAAAGGTATTCTTTATATTAGACTAAACGTGGATGCTGTATTAGAGTGCCGAATACAACTGCATTCGCCCTGAGAAGACCTTTCATATAGACGTATGGTACTAAGAACACTGACCTATATTTTAGCAGACAAGAACGGTCTGGTGTGTGCGTCGGAACTACCAGATCATGTGATTTTAACGTGCTACGCTTCTCCAGTGGTTCGGTGACCTTTATATCAGCCAAAGCTCGCAGCCAACTATAAAGTCACTGATGTTGCAATAGACAACCCTCTTATATAAAACTAAATATTAACGATGAAAGTTGTATTAATACCGAAAAGCGGCCTTTATATCCTACTAAATTCGAATCTTTTATTAGAGCATCGAATGCTGTGACGTTCGTCTTGAGAGGTTCTCTCATATAAATGTACGGTCCTAATAGCATAAACATATATCTGCTTTTTAGTATTGATACTGCTTCCATCGCTAATACTTTTTTATTAGCTTACTGGTTCTTTGCAATACCAATGACAGAAAAGTCACTGTTATTCTATATATTGATGGCGGGGAAATTTGACTGGTTTAGGGGAGGAGGTAAGCCACCGAGAAAGGCAGTATGCTGAAATCATGTGATCTGGTAGTTCTGGTGACTATACCAGACGGTTCTTGTCTGCTATGATATATGTATGTGCTCTTAGCACCGTATGTCTATATGGGGTGGGGGGACTTCTCAATGCAAATATTGTAGTATTCCGCGCTCTAATAAAACATCCACGTTTATCAATTTTCCTGGCAGCAAACTCAGTATGGCTGCCGTTCTTTCATTTAAAGTGTAAAAGTTGCTGTGTTCCACTGCAAGTTATACTGAATGATTAAATTTTTTGAGTTGTCACACAAGTTCATATATGAAACTGAGTGCACCAACACAGGGTTTTTAAAGGAGTGCACATATACATAAGGACGCTTCGTAAACAATGTTGGCTGTAGATCTAGTGTATTTTCAGTGCATGCGTCATCAAACGCACATGTAGTTATGCACACACACACATATATACACGTATACGCAGCCAAAAATAGTGAGGAAGGAAACCGCTATTTTCACTTGCAGATTGTATTTGTTTGTATTTTCTTTTTCTAGAACCAAAACCGTCTGAGATACTACGAGACGAGATAGCACAAGCCATTGCAGAAAGAGACAAGTATTCCTTGGAAAAACTAATATCTGAGTGTGAGAAATCACTCTATCCAGAACTGGGTAGAGATCTTAGTGCCGCTCGTGATGCTTTAGAAAGTTTAGGGTATGGTCGAGGAGGTTAGCAAAGAAAGTCCCTCTTCTTATGAGTTACATATATAAGTTATTTCTAAAGTATTTCTAAAACTAAAACAAATCTAATTTTTTCAAGCTTTCATATATTGTTTTGGAATATAATACATGTATAGTTTGAAAATTTTGAAAGTTAGAAACCTCATCATATGGTATTATTTTCGTAATTTAGGTTTTAAGAATAAACAATAGTGTAATGTTGCTATCATTATAGTATTATCGTTTCTAAATCTCTTTCGAATATCAGTGATAAGAGAATTATAAATATATCCGTACTCTAATGACTTAGTTTACATTATTGTTTAATTTGATCTATAGGAAGTATATCGCCATTCGCGTTGCGTGAAAATCTGAAAGCTGTTATGAAATCAAATGATAAAAGACATTTGGATAAAACTATCAGAAATTGTGTAGCTGCCGGTATGACAGAGTTAGAAGCCGATATACAACAAGCTCGAAGTGTATCAGATATTCTTGGAGGTGGCAGTGGAGGTTAGATTTTCACCCGAAAATTGTTCCTAATAATTTTGTTGTATTTACATTATGTTTTATACATTTGTTTTCGTTTTGTTTTTTCGCATGAAAGAATCAAAAGAATAACACTATAAGACACATATTTCTTTATATCCCTAGTTAAAAATTCGTTATATATTATATATTGCCGTCAAAGAATCAATGATACTCCAGCCCTCCTATCTATATCACTAAATATTTACTGACTGACCTTTTAGACAGAGACTTTCCATCTTGAATCTACGAAGGATATCAAACTTCAATTTTCGCAAAGAATTAGTCTTCTACCCTGGCAATTGTAA